>NC_056726.1:1753919710-1754134710 GCF_019279795.1 Protopterus annectens | reverse complement strand
AGCTAATTTTACTGGATCCCTGAAACAGATGCAAGAGTGGCTACAGATCAATTAAACTTACTACAAAGTCATTTGAAAGGTAGTTTAATTTTAGCAGGGATTTTAACTGTATGTATAGTATGGAATGTACAAGTGAACAGAAGAAAGCTAAAATACTGGCATCAGCTAAAGCACTAAATAGTTGGATTAATAATAATAATTTAGTTGATTTATTAGTAAAAGCAGAAGATAAGTTGATGTTCTTCACTCATTATTCGTATATGCACGGGACTTAAAACAGAATTGATAGGATTTATGCCTCTATAGATTTATTTAATAAAGTAAATTATTTTAAAACAATTCCTTGCCCTCTATCTGATCATAATGCACAAAGTATTAATATAGTAATGGATGTAAGGAAATGTCAGATTATTTACAGAATCTCAGAATATATGGTGAAATTAAAAGAGTTTAAGAGTTACCTTAAGGAACAAATTAAGGATTTTTTCCTTGAATGATAATGATCAGGTTAGTAAAGTCATACTATAGGACTCATTAAAAATGCATATTAAAGTTAGAATGGGAAGATGGGCTAGTAATAAAATGAAAGAAAGGGATAAAGAGTTGTTAGAAATACAAGATGAAATACCCAAATGCGAGGTCTGAACAACAAACAAAGAAATTAGATAATACTGAAATCATTAAAAAATTAATGACAAAATATCAAATGGTTTTAGCACATAAAGTGGAGATAGCTGTAGAAAAAAATAAAATTGCATAGTTATGTGATGACTTCAAAAAATCTACATAGATCAGCCTCTTTACTCATCCCTCATCAGGCCCATAATTGAGTACAATGCCCCTTTTGGGATGTACCTTACCAGACACCTGCAGCAACTGGAAAGACCCCAAACGTACCTCACCAAGAGGATCAAAGGGCTCAAACAGATGCCATATGCTGCCCGGTTAAAGAAACTCCAGTTTAGGGGCGATCTGTGCCTGACGTATAAAGCCATGTCCAACCCGAAATTAATGGACATGCTGCACCTCAGAAAATCCAAATCCCATCGAGCTACGCGCTCAAGAGACTTGAACCTCAGCACTGAAATAAATAGGACATGCTGGAGGGACAGATTCATAACCCAGAGGCTCTCTTCACTTTGGAATAAAATCCCAATCCAGGTTAGACAGAGTCCCTCATTGACTCTCTTCAAGAGGAATCTTGATGAGTGGATGTGAGATCGTAGGTTTAACCCGGGTATCACTTCTGTGTCACTGTTAGACAGAGGCACAGTATACTAACCTTGAAAAAGGGCATAGCAAAATTAATTTAAAATGGGTGGCGAAAGCCAAACACATTCTGGCTAGGCTTATAAATGCCCTAGGGAAGATAGCCTAGTATGAACCTATGAACCTATAAGAAGTAAGATATTAAGTAAAAAGGCGCAAATCAATAATATCCAAAATCCTTACACTAATAAGCTTACATAAGCTATAGAAGAAATGCTTAATATTTTTAAATATTTTTTAAAAAATCCACAAGGTTCTTAATAAAGATAAAAATAATAATCCTGATGATTACAAAATTGATAAATATTTAAAGAAAAAGTTGAATAAGCTCATTGACCTGACAGAAGTCAAAGAAGCTTTAAAAAAGGTAAAATGGTAAAGGCCCAGGGTTAGATGATTTAAGTATGGAACTATATAGTCTGTTTCAATTAAATATTTTAGAGTTACCGAGTGTCATTTTCAGGATAATTCAGGATGACAAAATAATTCCTCCCTCATGGAAATTTTCTGTAATCTCACTTATACTTAAACATGGAAAGGATAATAAGATAGTCTTCTCATATACACTTATTTCATTATTAAATGTAGACTATAAAATATTTGCTTCCATTTTTGCAACGAGCATAAGAGATATAACAGATTAATTAATTAAAAAGATCAAATAGGATTGATATAGTCTATATATGTCAATTAATGTACGATACTATAAGAAGGGCAGTAACTAGATATCGAGAGAGTTTTTGACTCTGTAGATTGGAACTACTTGTTTAAAACTTTAGAAGGATTTGCATTTCCAGAACAGTTTATTGGAATATTAAAAAACCTGTATGGAGACTCCAAAGCTTATGTTAAAATTGGACCTCACATTTCTCAAGGATTCACTTTTAACAAAGTTACAAAACAATAGTGTTGCTTATCCCCTGTATTATTTGCATTAGTTATCAAATCCTTAGCTAATAGTATAAGAAGCAATGGAAAACTGATAGATTATCAATCTAAAATACAACTTTTTGCAGATGATATTTTACTAACTGTAGGAGATTTTCATTATTTGATCGAATAAATAAGGAAATTGAAAAATTTCAAGAAGTATTACTGCTGAAATGTAACAGCAATAAAATTAAACCTTTAGTGTTAAATCAATTACTAAATAGTAAATTTAAGGATAAATATAAATATAAGTGGGAAGGAAAAGAGTTAAAATATTTAGGAATAAAAATCTATCCAGATGTGAGTACGATTATTAATAATTTCAAAAGGTAATTGAAGAAGTGTTATTTCTTATTAAAAATGAAACATTTTTTTTTTACTTTTGAGGCTAGGTTAGTGCTTATTAAAATGATTATATTACTCAAAAGTATATATGGTTCCCCTTTACAACATCAAACGGCCACAATCTCGAAAGTCATATGGTCGAGACCATATGCTCAAAATTGTGGAAGCTTGACTCTGTGAATGGGGAACGGCATACAGTGCAGAACAGGAGATTTCCCTTTCTGTGCTGTAGTGCGATCTTGGAGTTGGAATAAATACGTAGCAGGGGGTCCCCCTGCAGAAACACTTTGTTGCATTACGTTTTTCTGTTTTTCTGCTCCCTTTCATGAAGTTGAGCTTCAGAAATTCGAGCATATGGCTTCGGCCATATGCATTTCGAGTTTCTGAACATTCAACTTTGTGAAGGGGAGCTATATATATCTATCTATCTATATATATATATATATATATATATATATATATATATATATATATATATACACATTCAATAGCTTTAATACCTGACAAAAACATTTATAAAGAAAATGGAAAACAATGTTAACTTCATTCTTATGGTATACTAAAAATCTAAGAATTGCTTATAGAAATCATATAAGATTATGGGATTATGGTGGTACTAGCTTCCCAGGCATAGAATTGTATTCTGTTGTTGCAGGTTTTAAATCTATTATACTCTGGATAGACTCAACTTCTACTAGTCAATAGAAAACCATCCAGAAACAGATTATACTATATTCTTATAAGTTTATTAAATATGATAAATTAGAAATATGTAGTAATCGTATCATCTGGTCAAAAAAAATTACCTTAGAAGAAAATGTATTTCAGTTTTTAAACTTTGCATATATGAAATAAATTCATAAAACAGTTAAGAAATATGTTTTTCAAACTCTATTAATATCAAAATGGAAAATGTTGTATTTTCCTATTGCACATACTTCTAGATTTAAAGAAACTCAGAAGAATGTTAAAATTAATTTACTAAAAAACAATGGATTAGTATTATGGTCTGATTCAGTGTATTCCTATCATTCTGTAACATGTGAAATCAAATTTCTTCCTTTCTGTGTATATATTGTAAATATGTTAAATTAATAAAAGTTTTCTTAAAAAAAGGAAATATGCTGTTTTGAAACAGAATATGAATGTGTGTCTATTTGAAATCTGTAATGCACTTCATTCCACGACAAAGTGTGGCAATCTGAAATGTATTACACCTTTCAAAACTGTTTTAGCTTCCAAATGATGCTTTATGATAGCCCTGGTTTATGCTTTAGAGTAAAACTAGATCTAAACAGTGTTGAATAGCATTTAACAAAACTTAAAACTTGTTTTGTACAGTAGAAATATGTTTACCAAGTTTGTGTCTTTCCAGATTCAGTATAATCATGGAGCTTAGTGCACTACATCTATATTTTAAGATTTCTAATTGCTCTTCACTGGGTACCAGATAAATATTCTTTATTTTTCAAAAATGTCATCTCATTAACTTAATCAGGATGCTCCTAAATAATTGTTTTGATTTCCTGTTCCAGCTGTGCATTTTTTTGTTAAAACAAACATCATGGGCACAGCACCATATTTGTATTTTAAAATGTGTACCTGCCATTTATTGACCAAGGTTAATATTCCTTCTATTCTAAAAAAGATCATCCCATTCAAGTTATGCAAGTACTTAAAAACATGCAACTATCAGGTATAAAACATATCTAGTTTATAAATCAGATTGACTTATGCCTCTCCATTAGTACTTCACTAGTATTATGTTTTCAAATAAATGTGATCAATCTTTATGGTCAGCAAGGCATTGTCTCATTAATATCCAGGTTGCTATTGTAGAACTGATTTAAATGCAGTAAACATGCTCTAGTTTGGCTAGCTCATCAATAAATATTGCATTTCTTCCCCTTCTTCACTCCAGACAATACCAAATGTGCCTCATCAAATGCTCCCCCAGTATTCTACCAGTTTGTTTTAGCTCCAAAATGTGATTACTGTCCTTACCACCCATATACCCTGCAACATTTGCCATCCCTCAAGAACTCTAGCATCCAAAAATAACTGAAAATATTTTTGCATTAATAGCCTTGTCAGTGTTTACCCCCTCAAGGTATGTTGTACCATGTCCCATGTCTTTTACCACTGAACCTGCTCAAAACTTGGCATAACTGAATATTTCTGGTTATAGAGTTATCTATGTTTTACCAAAGTACTCTTATCATAGACTACAGCATACCCTTAGTCTTGCCTTAGTTTGCTAAGTTCTGGCTGAATCTAAATTCCCAACAGGTGTAGGTCTAGAATTATAAACTCTGCTAATCTTTTTTTTTTCATAAAAGATATTAACCAGTTAAACAACAATTCATCTCATTGTGTGGATGCCCTACATTCCTTATGCAATCTCCAAACTGCCTGGTCACTAGTATTTTTTCAAGCATCTTTATTGTTTTAGATTAACTGTGTATACGTAATGACAAACTAGTTATTTGTTAGCTGTAAAAAAAGGAAAAGCCATACCCATCTCTTAGGGATACTCAGAGCTCATATATATTATAACACATTTCCCTTTTTATCCTGAAGAGTCAAAAACATAGTAACATTTACTATATAAACAAACAGAAAGGGTAAATATAAATATACTTAACAAACACTTCAAAACAGCATTATATTACTTAGATTCAGAAAAACAAAATCTTTATAAAAAAAGGCATTGAGATCCTGGACTAAGCCTCCCTCTGCTAATTCTCATGTCTGTTTTTTTCTATCCCCATTCAAGCCAGTTCTCACTCTTATGTTGCATACTTGTTTAAGATGAATTCTAATTCAGGTTTATGTATGAGTCACATTGAAGAGTCCAAGATAAAAAAAAAAACAACTAAGGATTTAGAGAAACAAATAGAAAGCTAAAGTCAAGCCACACCCAGTTCTTAGGCTATTGCTGACTTATGCCCCTCCTTTTGTAACATATATCTCCATACTGGAAACTTCCCCTCTAAGTTCTATTGTATACCCAGGGGGATCTTAAGTAATTTTCTGGTCAAAAACTTGTTTGCAAAATAAAACTGTCCAGACATCCACAACAGCTGAAACACCCACAGAGATATCTTATTAAAAGGATACAAGGCCTAAACAATATATCCTACATGGACCAACTCAAAGCCCTGTCAATATATTTGGTATCCTAAAGACTGCTTAGTGGTGATCTGTGTCTGGTATCCAAGGCATTCTCCAGCCCATTACTGATGGATTTACTGCGCATCAGCAACTCAAATGTCATCAGAAACACCCAGTGGAGGGATCTAAACCTCTTCAACAGAATGGTTTGGAGGGACAGGTATATCTCACAGAGGATACTGCTGATCTGGAACAGACTCTCCATCCATGTAGAACAAAGTTTGTCTCTGTCCATATTCAAGGGCAACCTGTTTCCATGAATGGGAAATAGGAAATTTACCCCATGACTGCCCCCTGTACTACTAATGAACAAAGGCAGCTCCTAAATGGTTTATCCCCTGCATGCCCCCCCCCCTCAAATTATCTATGGTATGATCCCAGTTATTCTCACAAGGGGTAATAGATAATTTTCAACCATTGGATGGGTAAGGGCAGTATAACACCAAATGGGATAGGTAAATTCAAGCACAAAAACAGAAATTGGCTAGGCTTAAAATGTCCCATAATGGCAGCTAGACTAGTACTTACCTATGAATAGTCAAATACACAATGCTCCAAATTTGACTGACTAAGGGGCCTGTCAAAATGAAGCAATACAAACTCCTACCACTGTTACTAGTTTCAATAACCAGACTCTAAAGTGCCTTCCAAAAAAGAACAATATCTGGATGTGTTACTAAAACAGAAAAATAGGCAGACATCGCAATCCCCCTACTAAAACCTTGAGATAATTGTACTTTACCCTAGATGGGCCTTAAGAGTGTGAACATCTAAACACCTCCAGAACTTTTTAAAAGTGTGACACTCAATTTTCCCCTCAGCCCTGGAATTCCTTGCTATGTTTTACCTCTTCAAAGCTTCCTTGGCCATTTGATAAGAAGAGAAAGTTATTACCAGTAAAAGTAAACTTTATTTGGACTTCATCTAGAGCTCATGGGAGAAGTAACTCACATTATCTTGGTAACTCCCCCCCCCCCCCCCCCCCACACACACACACATGCACACTATTTGCTGAAAAAAATATTCCTGTCTTGGCATTACATATAACAAGTACACTCTTAGAATGTCAAAGTCATTATATGTGGGAAGAGGAAAGACATATGGCTTGTCAAAACTTTTAGGAATCAAGTTCCACTGTGTTGAGCGAGAAAGATGAAACCAGGTTTCTAAGGGTTTAAACACAGATGTCCAAGATGTTATCTCCAAATGGGGAAATGAAAGCCCCCCTTCTTACTTGGATATATAGTGTAGTCTGATGCTACTCTATGGTGTGAAGGTTGCAACAGGTATACTCTAATGGATTTTTGGAAGCATAAGACCTTATGGTGCGGGAATATCTAAAAGGATTTAAAACTTCCTGTAAGAAGAAGAAAGCATTCTAGTCCTTCTGGAACATATGTAATATTCCCAGGACAGTCTGAGTATTGGAATTATATAATTATCCTGTAAGGTAACATTACATCAGGGACAGTAGATGATTCCCATTTCACGGGATAAGACTTCCTTAAGAATTGAAATCATACACAGTTGTATAATAAAGCCATAGATATGGTATTAATTACATAACAAGATGCTGACTGAGATTTCTGGGAATGTCTTGGAAGGCTCAGCATAGATGACCAGCAAATCCTCAACATACAATGTGCAGCTTATATCCAGGAAAGTCAATGCTCAAGAAGACCGAGTCAATGACAACAACTTTCTACAGTGGGTCAAGAGCTCCATGGCATACCTCTCAACCTGTTAGAACAAGAAATCTGGACAAAGCCATAAATAATGAGAGGACAAAGTACCAAAAATATGGACAATTTTTAAATATTGCTCTGACACACTTAGAATACTAATAGACTAACAGGTTTTTGAGTAGCATGAATTTTCTGAAGGGTATGAAGTCTGAAACTTAATTATCTGTCATTATCTGATTTCAGTCTTTAATGATTTGCCAATGATTTGTCAAAAAAACACAGATTTATGAAAAATAGAACAAAATATAAAGCAAAAATTTGGACATTCTGTGAAAATATGTACAGTTGAGAGGTATACTCCATGGTAGTGGAAATATGACTGCAAAAATCAGGCAGCCTTGTCAGATTTCACAGTGGAGAAATATCCCTGTCTTCACTGTTGTAATAACTCCATATACATTTCTTGCCCATAATGAACTGTTCACATAATTTTAAACATTTCAGGACTTCCAAGCAGACAGGACCCTGAAGCTTATCAAAAGTGTCTTACTTTGATTGTTGAGTGGCCTTTCATATTTTTAAGTTCTACAGTGATTAGGGCCTTTTGAATATATTTAGATGCAGACCTGTTTAAAGTGACCCCACATAGGTTGTTAGGCATTAGGCTAGTCATACATTACTGCAGACTGTTCACCTAGAGAGCAATATATAATTTGCACTAAGACAGAGCTGCCTTGGCCGATCAGATTCAGGAAACTGAAAATCTTTATTTTGGTTTGATAGGCTTCTTTCCACGATTATGTTCTTTATGTGATATGATTGTAAAAAATTCATGCAGGAAGGTATGCACCTGTTTCTGAAAAGAATATTTCTATGCAGTACAAGATGGTAACTATTCGTGACCATTAATTTGTTTGTATTATTTCTCCATTACATCAAATATTTCATCCCTGAAACTGGTTGCCATAGAAGTAACATCTGGGTGCTGAAGAGATTGTTTATCTTAAATTGTTCTAGAAAATGTTGAGTGATTGTAGGAGATACTACCTCTCCCTCTTTCATCAGGATTTGATAAAATATCCTAAATACATCCAGTTCTGTTAGTATAGAAGAATAAAACCCTGACTATGACCTAGTTGACCCATTTTTGACTGGTGGTTTGGACACCCATTGCAGTAGTTAAAGACGGGAGAACAAAGACAAAGCTTAGCCTTTTTGCCTCTTTTTAGTGGGAATGGCAGGAAGCATGTACCTGTAACGTGTTCTGTGTTTGGGAACTGGGGCTCAGACAGAGGGAGGGTTCAGCATACAATGGGGGCAGGGGCAGTTAATTACTAAGCATGCAGATGTGAGCTTACGTTATAAAGGCCCATTATATTCCATCCCCTTGGGCATGACTTGGTATGAGGGAATCAAACCTTGCACCACTGAACCACAGGAAAGAGCTCATTAACAGCTATTTAATCCTCTAAGACAACTGCTAGGGGAGGTCTGACAGAGCAGAGGGCCCATTTTTAGATGCAGTCCAGGGAGAAAGTCTCTAGAAATACACTTATTCAACAGCAGTAGATTATTATAATATTAGACAGTTCACATTGATGCATTTAAGGTGGCTTATCTTCCTTTCCTCAGTTAAACATATCTCTGCCCATAGAAGAACAAAAAGCTAGATAAATGTAAATACAAAATCCTTATAACAAGCTGCCTTACATCCATTAGACAAAAAGAATGGGTGACAATTTTGTATAAAATGGCTGCAGCTGAATTCACACCAGACTGAAAATATAATAACACATCTGGCTCGACTGCTTTTATACATATAAATAGAGAAAAGACACTTCGGCTGGAGATAAAAGCACTTTAATACAAATAAAAATAACAAAAATTTAAGCGCTTTCGAGGTAACCCTCTTCTTCAGACCTAAATACAAACTGATAAAAATCCTGGATTTAAATACAAGCACTGACCAATAAAAACAATGCTTAGGAATGCATCGTAAACAGTTACTTAATTAATTCATTAATTAATTACTTAATTAATGTGGTAAACCTCTTCTCTTCAAAAGAGATTTTAAAGACACAGCGAAATTAGGCCAGGTAGAAAATATGCCTTGAAATCCACAATTCATCTTAATTCAACATATTCTGTTTCATTTTTAATATCCCCTTCACGCAAACTGACATTCACTTTCTGCAAAACTAAAAATTTAAAATTATGCTGTGTATCATGATCAATTACATGCTTAGCTAGTGCATTCGTGCATTTGCTGTTACGTATGTCATTGAGATGTTCCAAAATTCTTTCTTTTAACATGCAATTAGTCTTGCCTATGTAAAATGCACTACATAAATTACACTTTGCTAAATAAACAATGTTTCTTGTGGAACAATCAGCATAAAAAGAAAACTCTATAGGCTTCTCATTTAGTGGATGTCTGACCATCCAAGCAGACCCTATATATGCGCAAGCTTTACAAGTGCTACAGGGGTGGGTACCTCTACGCTGTGAGTTAAACCTTTCACATATATTATTGTGCTTGTAACATAACCTTTGTTTCAGGTTTCTATTATTCTTGAAGCTAAAGCTCGGATTACTTCCCAGTACCTGGCTAATACTTGGATCAGTCAACAAAATAGGCCAATTATTTTTAACAATATCACATACTACATTGACATTGTTAGAATAAGTCAAACACAACCTATTCACAGGTTAATTAACTTTCCTTCCTGCACTTTGTACTTCAACTCGACAGCTATCAGAAAAATAGGGCTTGGTTTTACAGATATTGGAGGAATTAACCTCCTCTATTGCACTACATTAAACTTCTTGTATCCTCAACAGTGTGAAGTCTCCTACAGTGTAGCACTTGATTCTTGACTACACTTTTCATAGTATGCCTGGGATGCATGCTGGAGCGATGGAGAATGTTATACTTCCTGCAATCTTTCCTGTGCATTTTAGTAGATACATCTTCTAATATGCTCTTACTAACAAGAACATCCAGAAAGTCCAGCTTTTCTTGTGAAAATTTAAGTGAGAAAGAGAGGTAAGATGTAGTATTCTCAAGGAAGTTAACAAAACTGTCTAAATCTTGATCACTCCCATGCCAAGTAAAAAAGACGTCATCCACAAAACGCTTGTAAAATGTAATGTGTTGCTTGAACATGTCAGAGACAAATACCATCTCCTACTCCCATTGGCCAGCACAATGTTGGTGTATGTGTTAGCACATGCTGTGCCCAAAGCAACTCCTACTTTCTGAAGGAAGAATTCATTCTCAAATAGAAAAACATTGTTCTCTTATAGCAAATCAAGTAATGCACAAATCATATTCACTTTGATATTAGAAAACTCACTTTCTTTATTTGGAAAGCTTCTAACATTCTCTACTCCCTCTTCATTAGGAATGACCGTAAATAATGAATTCACATCCAAAGTTACAAAAATAACTTCATTGATAGATGTATCCTGTCTAGACTCGGCCTGAAGAAACAGATGATCCAGAAATTGTTTACTGTCCTTTAGGACAGTAGGCATTTTGTTCAAAACACATCTTAGCTGTTTTTCAACATAGATAGACATAGGTTCTGTAAGCCAGCCCCCTCCTGAAACAGTGGGTCTAAGCGGGGGATGTAATGGATCTTTGTGCACTTTCGGCAAACCATAAATGACTGGTATGGTAGGATGCTCTACACTAAAGTAGGTGTACAAAGAATAATCAGTCTGGTCAGTCATAAGTAGATCATACATATAAAAATTCAGTCTACTGATGATACCATTTACCTGGAATTTTTGTAAGTTTATATATACATTGACATCATGTAACATTTTATGCATTCTATCCAAATAGTCCATTGTATCAAGGACAACTACCCCACCACCCTTGTCAGGTGGTCTAATAGTCAAGTGTTCAGCCTTAGTCAAGGTATGCAGGGCTTGATCTTCTCTAGTAGTCAAGTTGTAAAAAGTTCTTCATTTTCTCACTAGTCACTCTCCTAAGGTCACTCTCACACATCTTAATAAATGCGTCCATAGCCGGAGAATTATTAGGAACACAACTCGGTTTTCTTAAATTATGAACATTATCAACTCCACAAGTATTACCATCATATATGGTTTTAAGCATTATATTCCTTGCAAAAACATTAAGGTCTAAAACAGTATCCACCAGATTCATATTGTTGGCAGGAACAAAGGAGACCCTTATTCAACACTGAAAGTTCTTCAACAGTTAGAGTAACTGAGGATAAATTAAAAACGAAGTTATTTATCTGCGACCTCGTGTGCTCGAAGTCTCATTCTGAGCACCAGGGTTGGACTGTAACCTCCCTCATCGCCTGCAGCTCCTGGACCTGCTCATGTGTTTGCCCTGGTTTATGGGCAGTGCTTTGTCTAAACCCCCCCAGAAGAACGTGTGCCTTCATTACTCACATTATATCTGTTTATAGAGGAGACACCTTAGGTTTAACCACAGGTCCTGTATTAGTTGAAAAGTTGGCATGTGTAATATTAGATGCCGAAACCATATTATTGTCCAAGGTAGATTTACTTAAACTAACTGTCTGCATAGTAATATGGCCTGAATTCTCATACACTAGACTATCAGCATCATTAAAACACTCGGTATTAGATAAATCATTGACACATGCTAAACTAGTTTTAAGAGTTGCTGAATTATCGCAATTAAATTGACCAAGTAACCCAGCATTTGTATGCACATTGTTAGGACTAATATTAACTTCATTCATTCCTTCAATAGGAAAAACATCATTCCTATCAATGCTATGCACTGCTGCATTAGCATGAACATCAACATTTCTAGTGCCAAAAACATTATTTACATTACTACTAGACTTGTCAGATGTCAAAACGGAGTCATTATCTCCCAACAGTCCAATTGCTTTCTCAAAAGAAGGTGAGAATATCGTTCGTTCATTGTCACCATTAGCAGAAGTAGCATTATTTCTAGTGTTAAAATCACCTTTGTTCAAATCACTAAAAGCACTTTAAAACCGCTTTTGAAGAGAAGAGGTTTACCACATTATTTAATTAATTCATAATTAATTACTTAATTAATTAATTAATTAACTGTTTATAATGCATTCCTAAGCCTTGTTTGTATTGATCAGTGCTTGTATTTAAATCCAGGATTTTTATCAGTTTGTATTTAGGTCTGAAGAAGAGGGTTACCCCGAAAACGCTTACCTTTTTGCTATTTTTATTTATATTAAAGTGTTTTTATCTCCAGCCGAAGTGTCTTTTCTCTATTTATACATTTATATTTTTGGACACTTTTGGTTCCTCCACTTTCTTTGCTTTTATATTTGCTTTTATACATAATTTCTATGAGGGAAGATATGTGAACCTTGTGTTGGTGGATTAATGTACTTGCACATTGGTATGGAAGTGGTTGTAGGTAGGAGAATTTTGCAACTTTTTCTGAAAGTCACATAAAGGCAGTTGTTTCTGGCAGAATACTTTGTGTCATGTATGATAGTGATATAAGCATTTTAGTGTGTCAGACAAATCAGAACTCCCAGGTAATCAAAGGCCAAATAAATAATAAATAAATAAAATGTAAACTATTATTGTTCAGAGACACAATTTTTATGATTAAGTCATAGTGTAGGCATGTACACTACTTTCTGAAATATAGCGAACCTCTTTCTCCAATACAGTAGTGTCCTATCATCCTTTGACCCGCCCAAATATCTGTTCATATTTCTCCATTATCTACATATGTATATCTGTCTATCTACATAAAGATATAGATATAGATATAGAAACACAGTGCAGCTACCACCTTTTCACAATACCCATCCCTCCTAATGCCACACTCCAGCTGCCCTCTTTTTACAATATTCATTCTTCCTTACATCTTAATGACTTTTTAAAAGACTTAGGGGCATACAGATGTATCAGCTCTTTTAGGTGATAGCTAAGAAGTCCAGCACTCATGTGTCCATAGAAATAGCAGGGAAAGGGGGTACACATTTCTAATAAAACTATTCAGACTACTAAATATATACGAGCATCTTTACCTGTTAAAGCATAATTATTATTACAATATTTATTTTATTATTATTTATTTACATTTGTTAACCGGGTAGTGTATGACTGGGTTGGAAGCCCAATTTCAGCAGAGACATGGAGAGAAAAACTCTAGTACAGAAACAATTAGTTAAAAGTTGAAATAGTTATGAAGAATTTTAACAAAAAAGCATTTGATATGTTTACGTAAGGATACTAGCGAATATGAAATACAAAGTATAAGCCAAAATGTACAAAAAAATGCAGTTAAACAAGGTTACATACTACTATTATAGAATAATACAGAAATACACAATATTCAACAAGCAAAATCTTACAGAGAAAATAAGCAAGTCATTTGGAGGAAGCAGCAAGGTTATAAGCTTCTGCTGAAAAATATTTGTAAAGGGAGATGTGCGGTAACAGGGAAGGAAACTAGCCAGGAGCTACGGTAACCAGTATTTTATAGAACACACAGTGTATTCTTCCTAGACTGTATGGAAGGACTTCCCATACAGCTCCTGTCACATGAGGGTTCAGGCAGATGTAAGACAACATTATATTAGAGAAATACATAATCCTGCATGCTCAGATCAGAATGGTAATATTCTGCCCTTTCTGAGTAAAAAAGGAGCTGTTTATAGCCTATACAATGCAACTACTGTCCAATAGATCGTATATAATGCTATCCTGTATCCTGAGTTCAAATAAAAACTGATCATTTTAATCTGTGTGAGGCAGAATTTCTACATTTACAGATGGGATCCAACATAATAACCAAACACAGGAGTTTAGTTAGCAAAGATTTTCCTCAACCATTTTAAAATTCTGTGTAGCTTGAATCTGTGTAGCTTGAAATGACTTATTGTATTCCTGTGTTTCTGAAGACGTAAACTATCTGAAGAAACACCTTTCTGGTCGTGTATCTGCAATCAATTTCATAGGTTGGGGGACAGAGTAATAATGATTTCCAGCAGAAGAGAGGTATTGTTTTCCCTTGAGTGATCTCATGTCTAGTCAGTGCTAAAGACTGGGACTCCAGGGAGTAGAAGTAGGTGAGGAGACAAAAAGGCAAGGCAGAGATACTAGAATAATAGCATCATTATGGATGTCTGCGATAACATAACATATGAGACTGATATAAATTAGTTGTACGTCTGAGGACCATTTAGTCTTTTTTCTGATAGACTATTTTCTCCACTTAATTTGCAGGACTTCCACATCAAGCTAACTGAGAGATGATAGCTCAGTGAAAAAGGTGTAGGCAACAGAGTACGAGTCAGAAAAAGTAACAGGGCGCCAGAAAGCAGACCTGTCTCACAAGTAACATAAAAGCTAAGAGCTTCAAAAATGTTACCAGTGTGTAGCTAATTTAAATTGACTTGCAGAAGAGAAACAAGTAAAGGTAGTCCAAGGTAGAAAACCATTAACTGCAACTGGCCAATTAACTCTGAGCTGGTTGACACTGCTTTATGGATGAAGCCATCACTACCTCACCACTACTAGATGATAAGACTGCATGCACAGTAGTCATGGCAGCTGTCGCTGAGTTATTACCAGTACGTTCATCAGGCTGCATGCTAACTAATACTTTCAAACAGGTATACTATTGGTGGCCACATGCTAGTAACTCATGATACACCTGAGCACTGCCACCTGCTCAAAAAACAATTGTTTGACCTCCCATTAGCCTAATATTCATGTTCCCCTCCCAAAATCTGATCCTATAAACTAAATCTTCCTACCAGAACTTAAATCCTAAACCTAAAAATTCCACTCGGGTTCACAACCCAACTCCTTGGTCCCTAACCCTAAAGCACTATTCCTCCTCCCTAACCTTTAAGTCCACAGTCACTCCCTGACACTAAAAATCCAATCCCCTGCTTAAACCTAAATTCAGTGATTATTCTGTAACCCTAAAAACATTCCCCCCACACACACACACACTCTCTAAACATAAATATATTTTCATGCTGTCTAAACCTAAATTTCCCTTCCCACTCTCTAACCCTAAAATTCCTCCCCCCACTCCTTCCCCATAGCTGTCTGCCCAAACTCATCTTTAAGTTCGACTATCAACACTGGCCCACGTGAGTTACAAGGAACTCAAGTCCTCTGCTTTGAGACAGTGGTTTTCAAGGGCTTTGAACTCGAGTGCCTGCTGCACACCTCTTTCAAACAAGTTGCTCTTCTCCTTCTAAAGTTACACTTCATAAGCTTAAGTGTTTCTTTCTCCATTAAGAAATATTTCAGCCATGCTGCATTAATTTACTATCATACAGATAGAATGAAGGATTGTTAAATCAGTGCAACAGATTAAAGTCACACAGTGTCCTGCAAAGGCATCCAAAGGTATGCAATTTCATGCATTCTTGCAAGTAGAGACCCCACTACCTTTATTGGAGCTTAATGTTAATTTAAAATACATAGGTTATTTCTTTACAAAAGCAAAAAATTGCCAGCAAGTACGCAATCATAGGATCTTCTACAGGAATATGTGACTGACTCTTTCCTTCACAGGTTCATAGACAGCGTTGTGGGCTATTTTAAGCCTATCCAATTACCCCATGTGAGAATCAAACCATGCACCTTGTGTCTGTAAGGTAAACACCTTAAACATTATGCCAACCTCCCAACCAAAATCAAACCCTGCACCTTGTGCCTATGAGGCAAAGATCTTAACCATTATTGACAATTGAAGAACAAAAAACTTGATAAAACTCAAACAATGCTGAAAATGAAACAGGATGAAGACAGTCAGGAATAAAAGTCAGTATTACGAGTTTCGTCCACTTTTAATTACTATGAACTTCTTCAGAAAATACAAACACAATAAAACAATTAGTTTAAATAATCAGTAGTGAAAATCACATGGTCAAACAATCCAATCACAAATGTGAACACATATTTAAATAAATATCTAAAAGCCTAAACAAATTAATTTATTTAAAATTCTAAATAAATAATGTCAATAAATGTACGTCAAAAAATTCATTAAACAACAAGAGTGCTAAACTAGTGTGTACTACTAAAGCCTCTGCGCTTGCAGGAAACATTTAATATTAATAGCTTCATTTAAACCAGGGAATTCATCTGCTCTTAGCATAATCTGCCACAAAGCTTCCCTACATTCCAGTTTAACTTTGTAGTTTCCACTAAATAAATTGTCATTAACTAAAATAGGCAAGTCTCCTCTGTTTACATATAAAAAGACATCAAATTTAAAATCTATATTAGAACATGATAACAGTTGTAGAAATTTGACTAACAATTTAGTGGTTGGTACCTTTCCTTGTGGAAACTGCAGACAATGCAGGTTCATTTCTGGGACTAGCTCTGTTTTCTTTAAACATTTGAATAAAGAATTTCACAGTAGAGGGCACTATACATGTAAGACCAAGAATGTAGTTTATGCTGCCCTGTGTAATTCTTGTGAACAATTTTATATAGGGAAAACTATTAGAGCTTTCCAAAAAAAGAATTTACGAACATTTGTTGGCTATCAAAAACAAACACTTTAAAAATGCCCTAGCCAAGCACGCAGATACATGTCCAGATTTCAAGAAATTTACTTTTTCGGTATTGGAAAGAGTTAATGACAATTTATTTAGTGGAAACTACAAAGTTAAACTGGAATGTAGTACACACTAGTTTAGCACTCTTGTTGTTTAATGAATTTTTTGACGTACATTTATTGACATTATTTATTTAGAATTTTAAATAAATTAATTAATTTGTTTAGGGTTTTAGATATTTATTTAAGTATGTGTTCACATTTGTGATTGGATTGTTTGACCATGTGATTTTCACTACTGATTATTTAAACTAATTTTTTTATTGTGTTTGTATTTTCTGAAGAAGTTCACAGTAATTAAAAGTGGACGAAACGCATAATACTGACTTTTATTCCTGACTGTCTTCATCCTGTTTCATTTTCGGCATTGTTTGACCTTAACCATTATGCCAAACCCTCCTGACATTTTTCTGAGATATCACAGAGCACATAGGCAGAGGACCTGTATATCTGGAAATTAATTGCTAATGGTAAATGAAAGGGAACTGAAGAGGGGAGAAATATAGGCATCTATATCAAAAATGATGACTGCTCGGTTACACGTCATGCAGAGGAAAGTCTATTCCAGTACAGCTCTTGTCTAAATTTGCTATAAGAAAGACAGCAGATGCTGTCCACTAAGAATGAACATGTAGAACATTGAGTCTCATGCAGGAACTTGCTTATCCTGAAGTCTCTTAGAGCTGGATTTGATTGGAAAATCTTGGATGTTCTGCTATTTTCCTTGGATGTCTCCCAGCCTATTTGTCCTGGTCTATGAACATGTTCTCTGGTTTTAAGACTGTAAAGATTTCCTCTGGATAGTGCCATGGCTGTGGAATATGTTAAATATGGAATTCTGTGTAATTAAATCCTGAATATGATTTGCTTTTACTGTGTTAATCTCCAGTCAAAGTAGATTCTGCTTTTCCAGGAGGAGTGTGAAAAATCATTGTTGCAGCATAAAACTTTGCTTTGAAGGGTAAGTCTCACAGGCTCATTGCTTTATTCACAATCATCTTCTGCAACAGAGCACCTCAGTTTCCAAACCAGCACACAAGTGTACGGTGATTACCTGCTGTCGAAGCAGGAGATGTGCCCTGCTTTACTCCCATCGCACACCCAAATCCATAGCCACCCCACCCCTTACTTCTCTTAAAGCCATTTAGCCACTCCATTTATCATTGTCAAAACTCTTTCTTAAAGGATGAAGCACCTACTTACTTTTCACCTCTGTATATATTACACACATTTTTCTGACATGGAACTGTCACAGCATGTACAAACCAGCAGGCTAGAAACAACTATAGGTTAGACCAGTGTTATATATATCCTGAGCTTCCATCCTTCAGATGAGACATCAAACTGAGGTCCTACCTGCCTGAGTTGGTGGTGGTTCAGGTAGATGAAAAGAGTCACACAGCTCTTATTGAAAAGACTAGTGGAAAATGTCATATATCCTGATCAAATATAAATACCACTTTGGATTTCCCTGAAAAAAGGTCATGCTTAGGACTAAATCATGTCAAAAAAGTAAGTAAGTTAGCAAGTAAATAAAGCAGTAAATAGATAACAGTATTTTTTAATTTTGTTCATTTAACACTATTTTTGTTAATTGTTAGAAGATATTTTATAGCTATATAATCTTCCTCCATCTCAGGCAGATGAGAAATTTAACATCTCATCTCAAGTAATATACTTCAAGACTACAGCACTCTATAGAGCTACACTGCAGTGTCAGTTCTAGAACATGAATCCGAACACATGCTGTTGGTAATGCAGTGTCAGTTCTAGAACTTGAATCCAAACACATGCTGTTGTATTAGAATCCTTTGGCATTTTGCTCTTCTTAGCATCAAAGGTGCTTCCTCCCACTTGGCATGTTATATGTTGTCCAGGTTTTAAATTAAAATCTCATCAAGAATACAGTTTCTGCTACTTTCTCCAGCAATCATTGCTGGGGCAGAAATTAGATGTGAGAACACATGCTAAATTATAAAGTTGTGAAGGGGTAGCTGAGAACCAATTACAGTTTGAATCACCCATGACATTGGTTTCAAATCATGAATTGCCTGCCATCCAAGCCACAGTACCTACTATCATCTTCTCCAGAATGAATATATATGGGAGTTGAGGGAAAAATAAAAATGTTAAAGAAATTAGATTTTTAATATATTTAATTTAATTTTAATAATAATTTTAATAATTTCATACATGAGAGATGAAATTATAATAATTTAATACATGAAAGATAAAGTGATAGCAATGAAGGTAGTAGGTGTACGATAACTAAATGTATCTATATGGAAGATGCTATGATATCAGGGGTCCTTTGGTTGCATCATTAGTAAGAATCAGTGCATGAAAACCAAAATTATTTTTATTTAATTAAGCTTGATTTGTGTGAATTTAGTATCACTATCATGTACAAATAAGGCAAGATGGTATAGTGTAATGAAACAAAAGTGCCAGCCAACTCTTCCACTTTGGCTGGACAAAGTTTATTTCACAAAGGATGTGAATCCCAAACTGATGTCCCTGAAAAAAAGGCCAAAAACACTTTTTATGTGTTTTTTTGGGGGTAGCCCCTTACTGCCCCCCAAACTTATATATACCAACTTCATGGTTGCCCCAACCTGAAGAAGGTGGAAATTAACCTCCAAAAAAGACATTTTTGCCAGGACATATTGCCCATGGTTACATCCTATGGAGGAGCTCCAGTTCTCAGTGTGTTGAATTTCAGGCAAATGAAGCCTGAGCATTTGGTCTTCATCAACCTGTAGGTTACCCTCCACCCACATCTAACTGTGGGAAAAGGTCAGAATGATTCAGGTTATATATATAATGAATAACTAAGAGCTGAGGTAGATAAGCTGGCAAGAGATGGAAGTGAACTGAACATTTGATAGTTAGGAGTAACTATTTTGGATAGAAAATAAGGAATGTGATATGAAATGTCCATGAGGGTAGAAATTAGTCTTATAATTTGAATATAGGTGAAGAAACAAGAATACCATCAGATATACAAATAGAATAAAGCTCAGGTGGGTAGGTGGGAAGTAAATAAATCTTGTGCTAACACCGTCCAAAAAAAAAAGTCCAGGAGCTACACCAACTTTGCCTTTAGAAACAGTCCAGTCAAAGCACATTGTCAGCACCTAAAGGCTTGCAAAGACTGGCTCCTAGCTAGCTCTCAAGCTTGCCTGTACCAATTCATTGTTTAAAACCACTTACAGATCCATATTAGGTGTACTCACAGGGATGATCGACATATGAGACAGAGTATTCTAAAATATTTATCAGGAGGAAATTTTGTTAACATGAATTATTCTGAACAGTTAATCTACTGCCAGTAGACAAACTCAGTGCTCCAATATACTATTTTTACTAAATGAACTTAAAGCTGGCCATAGACTGCAATAGAAATTAATAAGGTTTAAGGAAATGAGATCACTACATAAAATTCATATAAAAATTAACAGACAGAGGTCTGAGAAGTCTACAATTAACAGACAGAGGTCTGAGAAGACTACAATTAACAGACAGAGGTCTGAGAAGATGACAATTAACAGACAGAGGTCTGAGAAGATTACAATTAACAGATAGAGGTCTGAGAAGTGTACAATTAACAGACAGACATCTGAGAAGTCTACAATTAATAGACAGAGGTCTGAGAAGACTACAATTAACAGACATAGGTCTGAGAAGACTACAATTAACAGACAGAGGTCTGAGAAGTCTACAATTAACAGACAGAGGTCTGAGAAGACTACAGTTAACAGACAGGGAAGACTACAATCAACAGGCAGAGGTCTGAGAAGACTAAAATTAACAGACAGAGGTCTGAGAGGACTACAATTAACAGACAGAGGTCTGAGAAGTCTACAATTAACAGACAGAGGTCTGAGAGGACTACAATTAACAGACAGAGGTCTGAGAAGTCTACAATTAACAGACAGAGGTCTGAGAAGTCTACAATTAACAGACAGAGGTCTGAGAAGACTACAATTAACAGACAGACAGAGGTCTGAGAAGTCTACAATTAACAGACAGAGGTCTGAGAAGTCTACAATTAACAGACAGAGGTCTGAGAAGACTACAATTAACAGACAGAGGTCTGAGAAGTCTGCAATTAACAGACAGGGGTCTGAGAAAACTACAATTAACAGACAGAGAAGACTACAATTAACAGACAGAGGTCTGAGAAGTCTACAATTAACAGACAGAGGTCTGAGAAGACTACAGTTAACAGACAGAGAAGACTACAATCAACAGGCAGAGGTCTGAGAAGACTAAAATTAACAGACAGAGGTCTGAGAAGACTACAGTTAACAGACAGAAAAGACTACAATCAACAGGCAGAGGTCTGAGAAGACTAAAATTAACAGACAGAGGTCTGAGAAGACTACAATGAGTGGGATATTTGCATTGGCTGTTTTTAGAAATAAAACTGATCAGCATTTTGAGCTGTACCTGGTGGAAGGGGCTCAAGGGTAACATAGCAGAATATAGTGTAAGGCTTAAGTCAATGCATGAGAATTTATTTATCTATGTAATGTTTGCTGGTTTATCTGTTTGTTGTTTCTTTTTTTTTTCTTTTTTTTTACTTGATAGGTGAAATAGTCCAAGGACCATTTTCACCCATGACCAGGCATAAGGCACACACAGTTTCAAAGATTCAAGGAAACTTTATTGTCATTTAGGATCACACAAGTGCAGCCTAAATGAAATTACAAATGTCAGCGCATGATACATGATTTATAGGCTTATGTAGCAAGTCTTGATGGCAGGTGCCACTATTATGCCTTCAAGTTATGCTAATAGTTTCTTTTTTTTTTCCTGAACATGATGTACTTATTTATTTAATTGTTTATTTATATATTCATTTGTATTTGTTTACTGAGACAGTCTATTAGGCCATTAAGAGCCCATTTTCAGTGGAGACCCTGGGAGAAAAGTTCCACAAGTAACAAGAAACAATACATAAATTTAATACATAACAAATACAATACATAAAGTGAGTCCATTTGCAGTGAGTATATTACAAGAGTATATACAACAAAGGTAACATATTTAACAGTGGTAGTATTGCTGGATTAGTAACAAAATAACAAAATATTCAACACATTGCATAACACTGACAGTGGAAATACTGAGGTTTACATCTGGCATTAGTATAGATATCTCTGACAGCAGAAAAGAGCAAGGCTTACACCTGGAATTAAAATATATTATATTTTAAGTATGAATGTCAGCATTATGTAGAGCCAGTTGGGTTTTGAGAGAAGGAGACAAGTTGCAAGTGTAATTCCAGATGGAACATAAGAGGTTTCTTAAGGAAGTTTTAAAAGTATCAGGATTTTGAGTAGTTCTAATAGTTAAAGGTAGGGCATTCCATGCTTTGGTTACCAAACATGAGTATAGAAGCTGGCCAGTAGGCAGGTTTGGTTTTGATACCTGCAAATGGTGCTGATTCTTGAATCTGAGAGGCCTATTTGGTTGGTAGAAACTGAATATCTGTCTAAGATTAGGACAGTCTGATGATTTAAAGATTATTTTGTCTGCAGTTGTTAGCTGCAGGTAGGAGAGGTAGTGTGGCAGTTCAAGCCAGTTGAGATAGTGAAGACCAGTAGAGGAGTGGGTAAAGTGTTTGGTGTTAGTAGCGAATTTGGCAATTTTGTTATAACAAGTCACAGGTTTATGGTAGATTAGTAAGTAGTGGTGCACCCCATAGTAGGGACGGTAGAAGGTACATGGAAGCTAGAACTTGCTTTGTGGAGGGGCTAAGGACGTTTTTATGCTTATAGAGGATGCCTAGCTTTTGGGGAGTTTTGCTGATGCTATGATGTATGTTTAAGTCAAATTTCAGGTGTTCATCTAAGATCATTCTTAGTAGTTTTGTATGGGCAACAACTTCAATAGCCATGTTACTCTGTGAAAATACAGTGAATTGTGCTTTGTTTAAGATGATTGCCTTCTTAGGGATGAAGAGCATGAACTTGGTTTTGCTTGGGTTAAGGGATAGGTGATTATTATTCAACCAGGTCTCAGTAGAAATAAAGGACAATTGAGTTACTTGTTGTAGATAAGATATGGAATTGGAGGTGCATATAATTGTTGAGCCATCTGCATACTGAATAAGTGAGCCTTGACCTAGTGAAGAGTGAAAACTATTAAAAATGCTGAATAAGAGAGGTCCTAATATTGAAACTTGGGGAACTCCAGTAAGGGTGTTGAGATATGGGGAGACGGAATATAGCCATTTAACAGCCTGTTGTCTATCAGCTAAGTAACTTGAGAACCAGTTAAGAGAGGAAGGGAAAAGGTCAATTTTAAAGAGCTGGTTTAGAAGGAGAGGATGAGAGACAGTACCAAAAGCTTTTGAAAGGTCTAGGAGTAGAGAAGAAACAATTTTACCAGAGTCTCAGGCTCTGTTGATTGTATCCATAAAGGATATGAGGGCAGTTGTGCTGCTATGTCCTATCCTAAAACCGTGGTGCGTTGGAGATAGAATTTGGTTGTGAAGAAGAACATTTTGAATTTGAATGTGAATGCATTTTTGCAAGATCTTAGAGACAGGAGAGAGAGAATGGCAATAGGTCTAAATTCTGAATTGGCAATAGTCTGAAGTTTGAGATATCGAAATTATTGCCACCTTTATGAAGAGGAAGACTATATGCTTTTTTTCCAGATTTTAGGGACATAGAATTCTTGGATGGACCTGTTTAGATGAATGGCAATAGGGGCAATAGGTGCAGTTGCTAACTTTAGGAATTGTGTAGGTAGGTTGTCAGGAGCATTAGTGCAAGGTCTGAACTTAAGAAGTAATCGTGTTACTGTGGAGGTTGGAATGGGTATAAAAGTGAATATAGGTACAGAGTGAGAAGTATGGGAGGGTATGGTGGAAGTGGAGAGTGAGGATACTTTTGATAGAGTACCATAGTTAGTGCAGCTATGAGTTTGGGGAAAAGAAGCACTGATGTGTGCCATAGCACTGATAAAGTGAGAATTAATGAGGGTGGCTATTTCTTGTGATGTTTTGTCAGGATGAGGGCATGGGTTGTTCTTTGTGTCTGGATTTAGTAGGAATGTAAAAGAATTCCAGAATTGCTTTGGGTTTAACTTATAATCGTTCTGAAATTTTAGACCATGGCCTTTTGTTCACTAGTCTTTTTTACCTGGTTTCAAAGTTGTTTGAATTTCAACAGATCTGGATGATTTTTATTAGCTAACCATTGTTTTTAGCTCTTGTGTCTGGCTTTCATCAGTTCCCTAGTAACCTTAGTCAGTCATGGGGCATGATTTACTTTGATCAACTTTATATAAAGAGGAGCAAGGCTATTTAGTGTATTTAGAAATATTGAGTTGAAGTAATTGAGTGCATCATCTAGAGGAAGAGTTGTTAGCATGTTCCAATTAATCTTTTTAGAGTATCTATGAAGGTCAATGGGTTGAATTTTGTTAGGTTCCTTATTAGTTTCTACTGTTGTGGCTTTTAAAATGAGTGGGCAGTACGGTGAACAAAGGCTGGGAGGTGGTCACTGAGGGTGTTTGGGAGTGTACCGGCAGAAGAGATTTTGTTGGGGTCATTGACTAGAATCCAATCTAAGATGGAGCCACAGCTATTGTTCTTATTGGGTCTGGTTGAGGAAGTGATAAGCTGAAAAAAATTAAGTAGATTGATATTTAAAGATGGAATGGTGAGGTAAAGGTCTAGCCAGTTAATATTTACATCACCCAGGATAATGGTTGCATCACTGATATTGTTGGAAATCCAGGTGAAAATTTCCTCCAATAAGGGAACGTTGTTACCTGGGGGTATATAAAGGATTATTATACATAAGTTTTTATGGTTCCTCATTTTTAGGACAGAAATAAGAATTTCAGCAGTGGCAAATTGTGGTATGGAATTTTTATATGGAACTATATCATAGGAGGAAGGAAAGTGTAGTCCAACACCATCTCCCTTTTAGTGGGGTCTGTCAGATAGAGGGATAAATTTGGAGTCCTTAATATATGGTTTTAGACAGGATTCAAGTCACAGCAATGATGTCAGGTTGATTATTGGCAATCCATGTGTGAAAGTGTAGGATTTTATTACAGATGCTTTGCAAGTTTAGAGTAACCATATATAAGGATTTGTGAGAATTGCTGGTATAAGGTTGTGTAGGGGTAATGATCGAAGGGGGCCCAGGATTGAGGTGGATATCTCCATATAATGGTAAGGTAGTTAGCCAGAAGGAGTAATCCTGTAAATGGCGTTTTCTGAAGGATTTGGTAAAATAAGTTTGTAATTGTTGGTAGAAATATGAGGTACAATGACTTGATTATAATTTAGTGGGAGTATTTTTATTTTGTGTAAGATCATGAGTTTTATTTGAGAGAGGCTGGGAGATATGTCTGAGTAACTTTCAGAAAGGAAAGGCAGGTTAGATAAAGCAGGTGTGGTTGTTGTAGAATTGAAGGGCAAGTAAATGGAGTTGAGAGCAGTTAGGTATTGCAGGGAGAGGATAAGTGTAAAGAGAAGTGAAAAAGGAGGTATGAGAATACTACATGAACACATAGTGGGAAGGTATTCAGATGGAGAAGGTTAGTAATGGAGTAGTAGTAGTGCAGGTAGGAAGGAAGTGTGATAAATGAAATAGGTGTAAGTAGAGTGAGGAGATGTATAATAGCAAGCTAGGAGAAGGAAAGGGAAGAGAGATTGGTAGGGTGCAGTTAAACGAAGAGTGAGGTATGCTAGGAGATGGTGTAGAATGTGAAGACGTTAAAGAAAGTAAAAGGCAAATAAGGTGTAATATTAAATAAGTCATGTTCAAAAGTGGGAGGACGGGGTGTGGGGGAGGTAGAGTTTTATTGGTCAAGGGTAATTAGTAGGAGGAGTTGGTAAAAATATGTTTAGGTGTACTGGGAGTAGGTGGGAATTGTAGGTATGGTAGGGGAGCTGACTGAGCCCAAGCAGAGTGAGAGTAAACAGAGTGGGCAGGACCTGGCGACTGGAAAGCCCAGAGACTGTCAGTCAGCAGAAAGCTCAGGACAGTTTCTAAATAACATAATACAAAGTTTGTTCCTTAGCTTACATGCATACAAATAATTCAAGAATGGGCATTAATGCCCTTCTAGCTTGCCAATATACCAAAACAATTGTTCCTATATTAAGTGTCTAGGCTGTTCTTAAAAATATCTAAACTAGTACTTGCTTTAATGTAATTTGGTAGTCTGTTCCACGAATGAGCTACTCTGTCAGACAACCAATTAGTACACTTATCATTCCTATAGAATCTTCTACATAAGTTGTTTGATGATTCTGTAGTACGTTTTGATAACCCCAAACATTCCCAGAGGTAGTTGTCTCTAAATGTCCTATATACTTGAATAAGATTTCCTCTTATATATATATATATATATATATATATAAGAAACACTGCACAAGTTCAAATATTTTAGTCTTTCATAATAACTTAAATTTTCACATCCATGAATGACTTTGGTATATTTCAGCAGTATTAGTTCCAGTTTACTCATGCTTGTTTTCTTATAGGGTTTCCATATTGTTATTCCATATTCAGGTTTGGGTCTAATATAACTAACAAACAATGACTTCATCATTTTTGATTTCCTAGACTTTGTACATTGTTTTATACAGCCTATAGTTCTATAACTATCATTAAACAATTGGTCGATATGATTAGAAAAACTCATAGCTGAATCTACCCATATATCCAGGTCCTTATTAAATTAGTCTACAGTTTCAATTACTGTGTACTGTATCAAATATTCACCTTTCAATTTATGTCTCACAAATCTCATATGCTTGGTTTTTGATGTATTTATCAGCATATAATTCTCCTGTGCCCAAATGGTCAACTTAGTCAAGTTATTTTGCAGACATGCCTTATCTGTAACACATGTAATCCGTTTACCCAATTTCAGATTGTCTGCATATAGACTGTAGAACACCTCAGATAAACAATTAGGTGAGAAAGATACAATCTAAACAAGTAAGGGGCTACAACCCTGTGGGACACCCTGACTGTAACCAAAGACTTCACCTGTCCAGTTGATGTATGATACTTGGCAAGTCCTATTTTTAAGCCATGACTCTATCTATCTTATCAAGAGTATATCAATACCTAGCTGTACTAATTTATGGTTCAGTGTTTTTTGTATGATCCCATCAAATGCTGAAGTTAAATCCATATAAATTACACCAAAACACAATTTTTCATTCATAGCTGTTATTATATTGTTATAGAGCATCATGTTACAGGTGGTAATAGATCTGTTTTCAACATATGCATGCTGATATATGGTTTCAAGTTCTAAACTATATAGTTCTGACAATAGCTTATCCAATATTACCTTTTCCATTATTTTTCCACAACATGAAAGTAGACTTAAGGGTCGATATGACTCTGGGCTTGTCCTACTCCCCTTTCCCTTAAAGACAGGTTTAATAAGCACATGTCTCCAATCTTGAGGAATCTAACCTTATTTATATGACATAGCAAATACCAGATATAACGGTACCTTAAGTTCTTGCTGAAGTGTTCTCAGGTCGTTGTTACTAATTCCATCTTCTCCCTGTGCTTTGTTTGGATCCAGTTTGTGCAGTTCTTTTTCAAAATAATCTAATTTGATTCCAGTATCTGGGGTTGCCTGGATAACACTAGGACAACTTATTACCCCTTTTGTGGAGCCAAACTGTTTTGCAAAAGATTTTACAAATGTATCTATAATCTGCTGTGTCTGAGAATACATTTTAGAATCTGTACACAGTTTATCAATTTGTGTGTCTTATTCCTTCCACATCTGATGTATCTATAAAAAGGTCTCCTATTATGCTCAATATCTTTATACAAATGTTCTTCAAATTTTTCTTGATCTTGTCTCACACTATGCTTAATCTGTTTATCCAGCTTGTTTATTTCAGTTTCCAGAGTTGTAGTTTGACCTCTATTCCATTTCTTATACTTTTTGTCTCTCACCTTAATCAGATATCTTGTTCTTATGGAAATATATCCCCCAGATGTTGTATGCCTAGATCCTGATGTTAAATATTTTTTTTGATTTTTTGCACTCGATTTCTTTTTCAAAACTTTCCACATTCCATCTGCAGTTTTTCCACGGAACACCTCTCCAGTTAGTTTTACATAGTGACTGTTTTGCTTCCATATAATCTATAATTAACCTTCTGTGCATTGGTTTAGATTTCAGTTTGGCAGAATTATCTAGCAACAAAGTAACCTTTATAACCCCAAGATCACTGCACATAAATGGTGGTAAAACTTGACTTGAAGTAACAGTAATTTATTTAGGAACACAAACGATGTCTAGTATGTTCTGTCCCCTGGTAGTTTTTTTTTTTACAATCTGAAGCAATTGTTGTTCCTGAGTATACGTTGTGAATAATTTCCTTACTAACATAGCTGAATCAGTATTATTCCAGTCTGTTTCTGGTAAATTTAAGTCCCCAGATAATATTATTCTTCCCCTCTGTGTTTCATGCAAGAAATGTATGAATTCCTCTAGGTCATCTGCACCTGACTTCGGTGGTCTATACACTCCAACAATTCTTATATGTTCTAGGGTTGTCTTTATTGTTACAGTTGCACAGTCTATAGTATTGGTGTTATCATTGAACATATAATAATCACAGGTCTCATAATTATATTAAATCCCTATCATAACACCTCCACCTGATTTTTTGTTAGAATGTCTGTTACAGTAAAAACATTTATACCCTGACATCATTGTTCTATAACCATGTTTCACAAACACTAACAACATCAATGTTGTAGGAGCGAAGCACATTTTCCAATAAAAAAAAACTTTTATTATTAATGCTCCTAGCATTAACAACCATCAGAGATGCATCAAATGTTGCTATCTGTGAACCGCTAAATTTTCGACCTGGCAAAACCCTGCCTAGTGTTTGTGAAATACTGCAAAATATCTGCTTCAAAAATTGTCTTCCCTAATCTTGACAAATGCATGCCATCCTGTCTGAACATGTGTGCCCAAAACTAGGCTTGGATGCTCTACACATTTCCATTTTTTAAAACAGGACATTTTTTCCATGTAGGTAATACCCAAAAATCTTTTCATTCACAGTGACCTGACTATCCTTTCTATAGGTGATTTGTGAAAAATATGTCCAAACATCAGTACAAGCTATACTATCTAGGAGGGCTGTCAGTTCCCGACTAACAGTCAGAGAATCCTTGCGGAGAATCTTTGTCTTCTAATACAGTAATATCTGCTCTATCAATTGTTACAAATGATAGATCTTCATCAGTATTAGTCTTATTAATCCCACTGTTTTCATTGAATATTAAATTCTCATCCAGCTGGTATTTGTAAATCCACAGGTTGAGCCATGTAGTCAACATCTGTCTTTCTCTTCTTTTTTCTTACAATAATGTTCTTCAATCCATCTATGTTCAGTTTTGATTTCTTCCTTTTCACCTGCCCCTTGCCTCTTTTTCTACCTTCTCTGTTGGATAAATGATGCCTTTTTCTGTAGACTGAAGGTTTTCTGACAGACAAATATCATCATTCACTGTAACCTGTGTGCTACATAACAAAGCAGTGTCCTTTTTACTGCATATTCTCATTCCTTTACAGTCATTAATCAATGTCTTTGTACTTGTTATTTATTGTGAACTTCTTTCCTTCTTTCTTTTTTGTTTCCTTCTAAACAAACTGGATCCTCAGATTGCTGAATATCTGCACCCAGAATTCCAAAGTTGTCAGGGGCATCATCATGTTTAATAGGGGTTGAATGATCTTTGCAGACAATAGATGCATCATTTCCTAAATGTGTTTTATTTATTCTATGCCTAACATCATTTAGTTCATCAGTCCAGTCATTAATATATGAAACAACAGTTCTCCAAGCCATGCCATTTGCACAAGTGCAATGATCATCATTAAGTCTAGATTTACTTCTAACAATGGTAAACAAATCATCCAACGTTTGACACGAGGAACACAGATCACCAGTGTTATCAGCTAATGCCTTTAAATATGCGTAGCATTTCTTACATTGTACAAGATATTTGTGCATTAGCAAATCGTTAATTGCATACTCATTTAAGGAATCCATATTCAGCTTCAAATGAATAAAATATTGTAAAAGAAAAGAACAATCAAAATCAGTAACCACAGAAATCAAAGAGAACTTAAATCAACTTCTATGACAAAAGAATCACACCAGCAATATGCAACTAAGTAATAAATTAAGTACAGTAAAGTTGTTAGGACCATACAAGTTCTGCAAGCCAGACAAAAGTTGTAATATACAAGTTCTGCAAGCCAGACAAAAGTTGTAATTGCTTTATGTGGTGCACAAAGGCGCAAAGTAGCTTCTGCTCACTATCGATCCCAGTCACACTTCTTTTTAACAGTAAAGATCAGTAAATCATGAACCAAGGTAGGATTGTTTAGATATGCTCAGGATTTCCCTCTCTGCAGTCTGTGTTAATTTATAGCTGTCTAGGCCCCTTGGGATGGCTAGAGCTTGCCTGTCTAAAACTATCCCTTTCTAACAACCAACAATGAAATTAAAGGTAAAACAACAAAATATAAATCAAAGTAAATCTTGCTAACAAGCTATCCCTTCCTACCTACAAACAGTTAAAAAAAACAGTTATAACAAGAAATGAAGGGGAGTCCTCTTTGCCAGGCACAGGGTTTAGGAGGGAGCAATCACACTTTCAAGGGGAGGGGGGGACTAAGTAAAAGAGTGGTGAGCACACTTAAGAGAAAGGACACAAAAGGGTCTACAGCACTTCTAAAATGGACAAAAAACATTTTAAAAATGTGAATGCCTTTCTAATTTTTTGTGGAAGATAGTTCTTGTTTGCAGGAACTAATTTGCAGAAGGTGTTTCTTCTATGGACACGCGGTATTGGAGTTGTTGTAAGGTATAAAAGCTATCAACGCTGTCCCTAAGAGCATAAAAAGATGATTTGCTGTGTAATTTATTTGACATTATGAGACAGTACTGGTTATCCAGAAGCTTAAACATTGAAAGTAAGAGAGATGATCTGCCAGTGACTATGAGGCACATTACTTTAGCATGGGTTGGGTCAGAGGATTAAGAAAATGTCAACAAGCTGTTTCCTGTGGTCCAGTGGCCCAGAGTTTGATTCCCTCAGTCTCCATTCCCTAACTGTGTGACTCTGAGCAAGTCACTTATCCAGACAGCACTCCTGGGCTGAATCCAAAAAAGGTCCACAGAGATCAGTGCTCTACCCCAGTTAATAATACAAATAAAAAAATAAAATATAAATAAATAACAAATGAAATTCACACCAAATGAAATTCATACGGTGGTGAAAGTTTAATCATTAAACTTATTTTATTAATGATTATCTGTAGGGTAAAGGTGTTTATACTTGATTTTAATGAAAATTTTTAATGGCATATTAAATGCCAGGGATGAGAATGTTAAAGGACAGGACATGCCACAACTTCAGAATGAGATGATTTGAGATAATATAGCAGGCATTTGAATATCATTGATTTTGTATTGTATAGGTGTGGTATATTTAGGGAATTACTGACTTCATAGGTTCATAGATTAGTACTAAGCTAACTGACGTTGTGAGCCATTTTAAGCCTAGCCAATTATCCCTTGTGAGACTCAAACCCTGCACCTTGTGTTTGTAAGGCAAACACCTTAACCATTAGGCCACCCTCCCACCATTGAAGTTTTTATAAGTCCCAAAGAGCATGCTGACAGTTTTAGCAATGTTTAGTGAGAGATTGATTGCTGAAAAGCATTGGCAAATATCTGTGAAGTCAGTTAGTAGCTGATTTCCCAAACTTATAGAGGACAGGCCAGATATACAGAAGAAAATGCCACCTGCATAGAAAGTTAATGAATTAGAGGGAATAGCTGTTAATGAGTGATTAATGAAATGCAAAAATAGCATGGGCCTAAGTATCAATTTCTGACGAAAACCTAGAGATAAGTTGACAATTTAACCATTGAATAATTTTTGTGTAGAGTAATTAGCTATCAAGATATTTGATAATTTCAGAGTGAAGATTTTTTTTTCAAAAAAAAAAAAACTTTGCACATGGGCAGGATGGATATGGGTCAGAAATCCTGAAGACTGTTATAAGAAGAAGTTTGGAGTACTGGAATAATGGGATATGTTTTAATTGTTTTGGAACAATTCCAATACTCAGGGAGACATTATAGGTGTGGATTAGGGGCTTAACTACCATGGATTTCATCTTGTGGAAGAAGGATGGGTGTAGAGAGATGATATTATGGCTGGACTTTTTTTTTTCTTTATAGTGTTTAGATTAAATACATTTAAAATAAAATACAGGGCTTGGAAGGTCTTCAACAAAATGTTATATCAGAGGTATTGTTTGCATTTAGGGATAGGGGTGAGGACAGGCTAATTGCTGTATAAGCTGAGGTGTTCTGTTTGTAGTAGTACTTGGCAGAAATGTTAGATGTAATGTCATCCTGGCAGAAATGCTGAAATGCAGTGCCATCCTGGCAGAAGTGCTGGAATGCAATGCCATCATTTCTTGCTTAATGCAGTGATAAGTAGCTTTGGCTACCTTACTTTGTAGTTTTGCATTACTGTCATTGTGTGATAAATAGAAGATGATCTGTAGAAAAGATTTATTTGTGACAAGCATTACCCTGTTTTTTTAAAAAGTCCTCTTAGGTTAATTAGAATCCAGAAGTAACTCCTAACTTGAATTATTTTGGCAGTATTTTGGAATAGTTTATCTCTTACCATTTCCAGAGAATTTTAGATGTGATGTTTAACAGATGTGATGGACATATTTTCATGGATAAATCCCTTACAAATGCCGGACTGTTCTAAACTCTGAAGTTCTGCTAGGAGTTTGTATTCCTTAGATTCTGTGTTGTTGCATGAGGTCATGAGTTTTGTTGGAAGCTTTGGCACTTTGGATGGGGTAGGAGTATACTGGTCATCAATTAAACAGTTCTAAAGTCAAGTTGTTAGTACAAACTTGTATGAAAAATTTGGTATTGAATTGTCAAGAAGGGAATGTCTGCTTGTGATATGATTAAGTTTAGGTGGTGTGGCAACGGATCTAGAAGGTGATGTGGAGAGTCATAAGGTGAGTTTGGGCTGGTAGATTAACTACTAGTTAAAAGACTGATGTGCAAGACAATGATGTGATTGGTTAATGTGGCTAAGTCTAAACTGTAATTTTATTATGTAACAAATAAATTATTAGAGCAAGCGGTGATCGAGAGAGAATTACTGTTCATTCAAAAAATTGCTCGAGGTAGTCCAAATAACGCATATACCAAATTTATTAGTTAAAATAACACACGATAAGCACTTTCACTAGCTTGTAGCTTCTTCAGATCATTGACATAAAGCATAAAAACCATGCGCCTTATATAGATAAGGACACCAATTAAAATCAGTTAATTAATGCTTAAACAATTGCCAAAAATTTATAGAAGAGCCACTATAATAATTGAACCTTAAATAAATAAATAAATAAACATAAAATAGTCTATTGTAAATAAAAGTAATTCAATGGTGAACATTGCATCTAATATTAGACAGCAGCATGAAATTCATCTAAATATATAATAGTATAGTACATACATAGATACATACAAAACAGCAACAATAACATCATGCATTATATATTAAAGATACACCCAAAGCAACCATCAAGTTTCTGACTTCATATACAGCAGATAACAAGCAGGTCAGAGATATTGTTTCAAAAAATTGGAATATTTTACAAGCAGATGCTTTATTATCAATGATTGTAGGTGACCATCCTTCTTTTACATATAGGAATAAGAAGAATCTTAAGAGATTATTATGTTACCCATCTAAGAAGAATACATGTCTAGATGATAACCACTATACGAAGGCCTGTGGACACTGCAATTTTTGTCCACTGATAGACTCTAGCATAGTGTTCATACATCCAGACACATATAAAGAAATATATACTCAGACAAATGCTGATTGTATGACTTCAGATGTTATATATCTTGCAGTTTGTGATTTATGCTCATGTTTTTATGTTGGAAAAACCAATAGGGTTTTACGTGACAGAATAAGGGAACATTGTTATAATATAAAGAAAGGCAATGTACAGAATGCTTTAGCTAAGCATGTGATGCAAACAAACTCTCAGCATACATTCAGGTTTAGAGTTTTAGAGAAAATTAATGTGAATGTAAGAGGAGGAGATATAATGAATCACACAGAAGACAGAGAGAGTAGATGGATTATTATGCTGAGGGCTGATAAAGGTCACGGACTAAATGAGAGAGCATCTATTAGACCTCAGTTAAAGAAACAAAGGCACATTAAATTTTAATATACAATTATAATACAATATATTATAATACAATATATACCTTCATTCTTATATTTTAATATATTTATTTTTTTACACACAGATCATAATATACACATTTTTTTGACACATAGTGTTCCAAAATCCATATATGCAGATAGATGAATTGATTTTATATGATTATACACATATTTATTTATACATATTTATATTTATATTTTTATATATATATATATAAACACATATTTTTATTCATACATTCACCTATTTTTTATTTATTTATTTATCCCTATATATACATATTACACGATTTTTTATATATTTATTTATGTGAATTAATTACAATTATAATAATTATAATGAATACTTTTTAATTATATGTGCACATATACAGACATATTTGTTATATATATATAAAAGCTATATATGTTTATATATCATCAGCCAACTGATTTAGTTTAATAAGTATTATTTAGGTTGATTTTATTATTTTTATTGCTGTTATGTTCATGATATCTTACTGTATTTGATGCTGCTATTTATCTAAGCCTTCCAAATTATTCCTGAGTTCTGCTTCTTTAATGAATGTGGTTTACATTTTGTATAATGCATGATGTTATTGTTGCTGTTTTGTATGTACTATACTATTATATATTTAGATGAATTTCATGCTGCTGTCTAATATTAGATGCAATGTTCACCATTGAATTACTTTTATTTACAATAGACTATTTTATGTTTATTTATTTATTTATTTAAGGTTCAATTATTATAGTGGCTCTTCTATAAATTTTTGGTAATTGTTTAAGCATTAATTAACTGATTTTAATTGGTGTCCTTAACTATATAAGGCGCATGGTTTTTATGCTTTATGTCAATGATCTGAAGAAGCTACAAGCTAGTGAAAGCGCTTATCGTGTGTTATTTTAACTAATAAATTTGGTATATGCGTTATTTGGACTACCTCGAGCAATTTTTTGAATGAACAGTAATTCTCTCTCGATCATCGCTTGCTCTAATAATTTATTTGTTACATTACTATTTTATATAGCAAGCGTGCTTTTAGCGTGTAACCAGGAAACTTTTACTTTTCCGATGTAATTTTATTATACATTTGCCCCAGTTTGGTTACTGAAAAGATTATCTGAGTGAAAATTGAAAAGGCAAGGAGGAGACTAAGGAGTTGAGAGGTTTAAGCTATGGTCATTAGTTGATATTATGCTAGGAAACATTTAACATTATAAAGAAGTCCTAGGTTATGGTTGTTTTTTTTTAGAACTTTGTGTTGGGTATACTAATCAGCTCTTAAAATATGGTTAATCATTCCAAGTAGCAATGTGTTTTTTGCCAGCTCCATTCTAATATTATTGACTGACAATGCTGTTAAATAACAACAGTCTGATTATTGGGTTGATGTTAAAAATATCATTAGTTTAGTTTTATTTGAATTTAGGAGTTGTATGGATTGTTCATTCCAGTTTTCAGTATTTGCAAAGCAGTGCCATAGTTTATCTTGGAGCTGTTTAATTAAGGAGTCTGCACATAATATTGCTGCATTATCTGCATATTGGATTAGATTTGCTGGATGAGAAGCTGCATGTAGTTTATTTACAGCTATATTAAAGAATAAAGATGCTAATACTGAACATTGTGGCTCACCTTCTGTTATTTGCTGAGGAGCTGACAGCTTATAAACTCAGCAGAAACAGTGTTCAGTGGCTGAGATAAGTTATTTACAGTTTGGTTGTATTGCGGCTGATAGCCACTTCTTTGAGTTTAAGTAATACTGTGGGACAGGAAACTGTTTTAAATGCTTTTGATATTTCTAAAAAAGAGGATGCAATCATTTCAGTTTGATTTTGTCTTTTGCAAATTCCGTTTATGAAACTTGGTGATGTGCTTCTGTGGTACAGCCTGGTCTAAATTCATGGTATTTTTGTGGAAAGTAAATCGCTCTCTGGTAGGTAGTTATCAACTGTAGGCGAACACCTTTTTCAAATATTTTACATAGAGGGGGAAGGTGGAAGTATTTATATGTGTGAAGTCATTATCTGATACTGTGGTAGCTGGACCTGATAACATAAGTGGATCTGGGTTAGGGCTGGTGCTGCTTGCTGTACTCAACTGAATCCATGCTAGCTAAAAAGGAAACCCCAACATTTATATGATTGTTGTATTGGTTTATAGAATAATGATGCTGATTTGTACTTTTTTAATAAAGTTGGTAATACAGACTACTCAAATGGTGAACTGAATACTGAAGCTTATGAAGTTTTGTTGTTTTCTTGATCAGAGGTTTTTTTAGTGCACTGATTCACAGCTAACTAAATTACTGTAACTGCAACTAGCAATATGAGGGTCAAAAGAATTGCGGTGCCCTTTAATAGCTAGCAAAAAGGTTGATAATTTCATGGTTTTGTTGCATAGAGAGTAGTTTGGGGAGTGAAGGTGAGATGGGGCTGGAGTAATATGGAATAAATGTGAAAGAAAGACACTAGGGATTTCACTGAAAATTATTATGGGAGCGTTAATGTAAAAAAATGCGAAACAGTATAGTTTATGTAAAACAACATTAGATTTAGTGCAAAGGAAGACATGCTACAAGAGCTCAAAAATAAAGCATTATAACAGGAGTTAGTGACAACTATTGGAAGGTATTAAAAGATAGACCTTGCTGCCACCAAGGTGTGTGCATGAACTGAACTCATCTATTACATCAGTTTGAGTAATGTGAGAGTTTTGAACAGAAGTGGCATTGGCTACAACAGTTGGGTAGAGAATGTGAAAGGGGGTTAGTTACCAGCAAGGCTGGTAAATGACTTACACTTTCAGAGCAGTCCTTGGTCAATTCTGATTGTTTCTTAAACACAAACTTGTCTTTGCTTTGGCTCATTAGCAGCAGTACAAAAGAACTGCCTGCTCACACCCTTGTTCCCCCCCTTCCCTGTTTATTACCTTAAGCCATTCCCAAAGTTAATAAATATTACCTGTGGCAGGCACCATTTTTAAAACTACAACCACCCTTTGAGCACCTCATGCTCAGCTCTGCCATAGAACTTATTAAAACTGCCTGAACTGAGGCACAGCTAACTGATAGTTTGTGGAAATACAGGGTACCTACCTGAGTCTCCACATTCACTATAATATGTTCATTTATCAGTTTACTCTGTTACCTGATTGTTTCCAGCCCCCTCATAAGAGCAACTAACAGGGTCTCTACCCGCTTCACTCCCCACCCTGCCCCCTATTACCTCCCGCCCCCAGTGGTCCTACCTTTATTACACTCACAAACCCCTCCCATCTTTCCAATAGCCAACCATGGCACTAAACCCAACACTACCTCCTCCATCTTCCCACTACTATCACTCCTCCTCAGCTAACATGTACAAGCATACCTTACCTATGCTCACTGCATGCACTCTCCTTGCATATCTTACATCCTACCAAAACTCCATCATTCCCCCACTCAACCACTACCACTGTACTACTACTCACACCACCACTCATGTCTCACCCTCACTCAGCTCCCCTCCCACCAACTCAAGAACCATCCCTATGCACCACCTGCATATTCTGCCAACTATATTACTCAAACATAAAGCATCCCTACAACTTAACATAGTAACCTTCCCACCATAGCTATTACCCACAGAGCACAATCATAAAGTTTCCCTAATAAACAAACACATTCAAAAACTGAGCAAACTAATAACCTCATGCATATCAAAACTAGCCTTAAGTGGAGACATCCACCCCAACCCTGGCCCTACGATCTCCAACACCAATCCTCATAATCAGACTAGAAACCACAACTTCTCCCATATCACAGCCAATAGAAAGCCAAGTGACGTCCTTCTACTAAGCCTAAATATTAGAAGCATATCCAACAAAGTCCATGAACTCCATGCCACCATTCTGACAGAAACCTGGCTAAAGACTCACATTACCAGTCAGCAAATCCTCCCTACCGGTTACAGCATACTAAGAGTAGACTGGCTAAACAAGAAAGGAGGCGGTGTAGCTATAATATTTAAACAGCATCTAAACATCCAGGTCTTAAAATCATCAGCTCCACAAATAGGCAATGAAGAAATAATATATACCAACCTCAAAATAAACCAAAACAAAACCATCAGCATAATTGGATGCTACTTCCCACCTGGCCAAAACATCCCTCCACTAGAAAACCTCCTCAGCTGGTCTACCTACCATCGCCCCCAAGAAACTATAATTTTAGGTAATTTCAATACTGACTGGCAATCCTGTTCTGGCAACTATCCAACCCATCATGTAAACCTTCATGGCTTCACCCAACTAGTCCAGTCGCCAACCAGGATAAATAAAAACTCCAGCAAGCACACTAACCTGGATTGGATACTAGTCAGTAAGAACCCCCAGTCATATATAACAGGTTGTTTATCAGATAGCGTAAGTGATCACTCCCCAACCTTCCTACTCAAAAAAATGTCTATACCAAGCTAAACCTGTCATCTACCATCAAATACGTAAAAAACTAAACTTTAACCCATTCACATTCATCTCATCCCTCAAAGAATATAACTGGCATCCTCTAAAGTACATCAGTCTTGATGACGCAGTTGAATTTTTTAATACTACCTTCCTGAGCATCCTTAATTACCATGCCCCCATAAGACTTTCCAGAACCAAAGCACAACCCTCCCCATGGCTACAGAAAACCACTAAGTCAGAAATGAAAAACAGGGATAAAGCCTGGGAACACTGGCGCAAAATCAAAACCCCCCTCAACTAGACAGAAATTCCTAGAACTACGCAATAGAGTCAAAAAGCTAATAAAACAGGACAAATTCCAATACTACCAGTCTGCCCTAGACTCCTCCCAACACAGCCCCAAACAATTCTGGTCTTCCATAAACTCCATCCTCCACCCAGGTAAAGTCAGTACCACCCCCTCCTAACATCCCTTACTCCTACGAAAATATTGCAACCTCATTCAACACACACTTCACACAAACCATACTATCACTAGCTAAACAACACAACCCCCCTCCCCTCCAGCCCACAACTGCAACTAGTAATCTCCCCACTGCCTTCTCTTTTTCTCCTGTACCTACCTCCAACATAAAAAAAACCTCTTAACTAAACATAAGCTCACCAAATTAGCAGCAGACAACCTCCCAAATGAATACCTACAAATCGCAGATGATGCTCTGGCCTACCCAGTATCCATCTTGATTAACCGATCTCTGTCAGAAAGTTACATTCCCACACTATGGAAAGTATCACATATAATTCCCCTCCACAGAACTAACCAATTACAGCCCCATAGCTATTCTCTCTCCACTCTCCAAAATACTAGAGAGATGCATTCACTCTCAGGTCTCAGACTACCTCCTTACTAACAACCTCCTTTCCAATACTCAGCATGGTTTCCGACCAAACCATAGCACCACCACTATCTTACTCTCCTTCACTAACACTATCCTTCAGCATAAAAACAATGGCTATCTCTCCGCTGCTACTTTCCTAGACCTATCTAAAGCATTTGACATGGTCCCACACAAACAACTCATCTCTGTCCTCAATAACCTATCCTTCTCTCAATCAGTCACCAACTGGTTTCAGAGTTACCTGTCTGACCGCCAGCAATCCGTTCTATGGCAGAATGACATATCTCCCCAACTACCTGTCTCTTAAAGGGGTTCCCCAAGGATCCATCCTTGGACCCCTACTCTTCTGTATTTTCACCAATAATCTAGCCTCTGCCACCAAACATGGCACACTCATACAATACGCCGATGACTCAACCATCATCTGCTCAGCCCAGTCCCTACCCAAGCTGCAAAAAGTCACACATGAAGCCTTTTCCTCTGTTGAAACTTGGTTATCCGATGCCCAATTAATACTCAACCCAAGCAAAACTAAACTATTCATCTCCCAACCCACCAAACATACTCAAAACAACTGTCACTTTAATATCACAGCAAAAGACAACACCACTATACACCCAGCAAAACACACCAAATTGCTAGGAGTGGAAATAGACAATAAACTAAAATTTGACATTCACATATCCATGACCATAAAAAAAGTCCACAAAAAACTAGGAGCGTTATACAGAAATAAGCAACTTCTCACCAAATCAGCAAAGATTTCAATAGCAAATTCCCACCTTATCTCCACCCTACTTTATGCCTCTCCAATATTTACCAACCTAAGGCAATGCAATCTAAACAAGCTAGAGACCTGCTACAACAAAATCACCAAATTCGCCACAGGGGTATTCTACCGTAGTCACCACTGTCTCTCATTTGCTGAACTGGGCTGGCTTGAACTCCCTCACCTCCTTCAGTGGTATCAACTCTCACTCACCCACAAACTAGTAAACCATACACTAAATGTCCCATCCCAACAGAATCTACTCCAACCCTATCGCACAACCAGACCACTAAGATCCAGCAACAAAAATCAGATCACTAAAGCCCATAACTCTGCTGGTGAAGCACTATTCTCTTGCACCATAGCCAAATTTTGGAACTCCCTCCCACCCACAATTACCTCTGTACCATCATGCACCCACTTCAAAACTACTAAAAGAGCACCTAAAAACATGCTGACTATGTCCTTGCAACTCCCACTCTAATATCACCCACCCCATCCAACCACTACCTTTCTTTCCTCCCCACTAACTACCTTGATTATAGCAAGCTCGGATGCTCATAAGCCTATTCCTTATTATACAACAGGAACTTCTTATTGTAACGATTGTTAATGTCTGTTATGTACTTCACAGATAAAGATTCTAGTTGTCTACTGATGTACTATGTTCTTCATCTGTAACTATGTTTGCAATTAATTTCTATGTTAATCAAATTGTTAATCACTATGTAAATCCAATGTAACTACTGTCTGTATATTTTAACTGTGGAGCTTTTCTCCCCGGGCCTCCGTTGAAAATGGACCTACATCCAGTCGGACACACCCGGTCAACAAATGTAAATAAATAAATAAATAAATAAATAAATAAAAGGCAGAGACTCAGAATAAGTTAGACTAAGCCGAACTAATGATTATATAAAGAGACTACATGGCTGAGCAATAGAAGACAGCAATAATTAGAATTTGTATTAAGTTTTGGAAAGCGGTGACAAACCTATGACCACAGTCTATAAGCAAGTTAGATTCTGTACCAAGTCTTTGGGAAAGAGTTGTAGACAGTAGCAAGGGTAATTGCCAAACACTCTTAGAGAGGCAAGAAAGCAGACTTTCCCTACTGCCAAAGTCTATGAAGAAGCAGGACTCACCTACCACCTGAGTCATAATGAAAAATGATTCGTCGGCAGAAAAAAAATGGAGTTAGCTGGTTAGCTGTAAGGAGAATAATGCAATTCAGCTGTAATCTGAGTCTGCATGAAAGGGCAATAATAATTAATGCAATAGTTGAACAGGTGCCAGGACTTATAATTGACTTTTATGCATGTTAAGATGACTTGTATAATATCAATTGAAATTACATTTAATGAAATTTTACCATGAGCTATAAAGGGAAGACAATTTATTTACAACAAAACCCAAAGCAATTCAGAAAGCAGCTGTAAATATATTACTCTGATAAACAATAGAACTTGATTACTGTATAATAAAGAAGTTTTAGTAAAAATTACTATTTGAAATTAAATTAGGTTTAGAACCAGGGAAAGAAGAAATTCAAAGTGACACAAAGTTCACTGAGAAGTGATAAACTACCATGTTACCACATCAACTAGACTTTATCACATTATTTCCTGTCAGTGTCACAATCTTTCAGTGCAGGATTTTAGTGTTATCAAAAATCTAATAGCTGAGAAGGGACATTAATACAACTAAGATTTTTATTTGCTGATGTATTTATTTATTTTTCCACAGCTGAAAGATTTCCTAACTCTATTTTTTTCCTTACAGATTGAGAAATGTTATTGCCTAATGGAGACAGACACAAGGTATGATATGTTCTGCCAGCACTATGAAAATAATGAATTATGGGTACCTTACAAAAGACATACAAAATAAATTATTTAAAAATGTAAATGTCTAAATTGCATTAATAGAATCAGAGTAATGTGAAAGAACAACAGTGTGCCATGTGAATTAATAGTAAGGCTGGTTTGCAGCAAGACTGGTAATGCCTTTTTTTATAGAGTGATAGATAAAACAATCTGCAAAGGGAAGTGTTGGGTTAGAAATAGAAGAGGAATTCAGGAATACAAATAAAAAATGAGGGGTAATTCTGGGGATATGAAAGATGAGAAATCCTATGCTCATTCATTTTTCAATATGCATTTATCTGATTCACAGTCATGTGGGAGCTGGAGCCTCTTTTGGCAACCATAGAGCACAAGACAGCAGTACTGGATGGAGTACCATTCCATTACAGGATATGCATAGACACACACACACACACACACACACACACACACACACACACACACACACACACACACACACATACACACGCATCTGCATGCTGCTGTTATAGTTTTGGATTTTCTACCTTCTGCGCGTCTGGAAGCTTTTCAAGACACTTACTACAGTATTTTACTAAGTAAGGCTCATTCACCCCTGACATTTTTTCCTTTTTTTTTGTTAAACATCCATAGTTTATAGCCAAAGTGTGTGTGTGTGTGTGTGTGTGTGTGTGTGTGTGTGTGTGTGTGTGTGTGTGTGTGTGTGTGTGTGTATGTGTATGTATATATATATATATATATATATACATAGTGTGTGTGTGTGTGTGTTAAATGTTAATACAACTGATTCTGCTGTGTTCTGCCACAATGTATGTATTTTCTGTTTGTCTAAGACATAGTTTATATTATTGTCACTAACTTTAATGTTTGTACACGTTTCTCTATATTCTATTTGCTTCTGGCCTGGGAAATGCCTGAAAACTTTATTCCGACTAGTTCATTCATCTCTTTCATAAACTTAAATAAATATATGAACAATATTCTTTTATTCAGCTGCATATTACCAAGGAAATGCAGTATATCATTTGTCATGCTCTAACCTTTTTTCACACTTTAAACTTTGGTATCTTAAAAAATATTGCATTCCTGCAGACTAGCCACTGTTTCTGTTTTCCTACTTCATACTTTGCTTGATCTCTTCATTTTTGGAAATGCACTGTCAAGCAGTGGCCACAACAGTCTGTGTGAGGTCTCATAGAGGTATACACAGATGTAATGCCACATGTCTTTTCACTGGTAATACTATATGTCTGTATCCTTTTGTTTATCAGTTCACACATTATCAGGATACCTATAGGTCACAGAAATATTTGCTCAATGGACCTTTTCCTCTTTTGGTGTTTTAATACCACACATATGTTTTGTAGCATATTCTGGAATGTATACATCCTAAGTAAGCAGTTTTGTATTTTCCCTTTTCAGTATCTTTGACAAATGCTTTGAGACCAATTATTCCCAATATGGACTGGTGAGATAGCCAACTGCTTTTCTTTTGTGCACTATGTTTACTGCCATTTCCATACAATTTCATAAAAAGTGCATTGCCTTTGACTCCTGTATAAATCCTTCTGTACCTAAAATATAAATATAACTATGAACATTCTCAAGGACTAAACATGTGGAATGAGAAAGAAAGGAAAGCTAAGAAAAAGTGTTGGAAGAATCTTGGAATGCTACAGAATACAGCTTTGTGAATGGAATACTATAGCAATAACCCATGCCTGGGTGTGGGTAATGCTGGATTTACCCACGGTTGGTGTGGTTTGGTCACAAGGGTGAAGCCCAACTGGCCAAACAAAGACAACGGTGGGTAAATCCAGCATTACCCACACCCAGAAGTGGGTTATTGCTACTATACAATGACATTATTTAAGAAAAAAAATAATTACTTTTCTTAAATAATGGCATTGTATAATGTCTCTTTGCTGCCCTTCCGCAGCTGTCTGGTATTCTGCAGCAGTTCTGATGTACTGCACATGCGTATGCTTATCCAGTACATCAGAGCTGTGGGTGGAAGCAATGGAGAAAGCAAGATCTCAGTTGCTTTTTACAAACTGTCTCGCTATGTTAAAGGAGTTTAACATAGCGAGACAGCTTTAAAAAAAGTGACAAAGAATCTCTGTTGCTTTTTTTAAAGCTGTCTCGCTATATTAAACTCCTTTAACATAGCGAGACAGTGTGTAAAAAACAGGGGCGGCCCGTGCTATTGGGCTGCCAGACTGCAGCCCCCTCAACAAAAAAAAAAAAAAGAAAAAAAATTTTTTTAAAAATTGGACTTGGCATGCGCAGTAGTCCAGACTACTGCGAAGTCTACTGCGCATGCTCCAGGCAGTCCGGCAGTCCACGAGAAACATAGGAGGTCTGTGCACTTTTAAAGTGTACAGACTCGCTGAAAATGCGTCGGGGCCGGACTGCAATAGCAGCAGTCAGCATTGGGACTGTGGATTAGGGTTTGGATCGCAGGAATCTCGCGGGACTATGGATTATTGCACGGGCATTTGGATTAACATTATGGAGAATGGGCAGCAAGGACAGGTAAGTGTGTTAAGTATTGTTTAGAATGGTAGGGAAGTGTGTGAATGAATGTATGCCTATTTGAATGGACTGGTGTGTGTTTATTGTTTAGAATGGTAGGGAAGCCTATTTGAATGGACTGGTGTGTGTGTGTGTGTGTGTGTGTGTGTGTGTGTGTGTGTGTGTGTGTGTGTGTGTGTGTGTGTGTGTGTGTGTGTGTGTGTGAGTATCTGCCTGGTTAGGTAGGGGATCGACAGTGCAGATGTGTGAAAAGCAAACTAATCTGACACATTGGACTATACTAATTCCTTTCAACTACATTTTTTTCAGGTGTACAAAATCAGTCTTTGTTGCTCTATATAACTTTCTTATGTTCACTATGCTACAATGACCTCTAGTCCAACAAAGAAGAATCACAAGTTCTACATTGCTTAAGATGGGCCATGGAACCAGAATAATGCACCCAAACTGGTGTACATGTTACCTAGCCTAAATATCTCTTGGCAAAATCCAGGGTGATTGAAAATCTTGCTTTTTCTTATCGCTCGTTGAGGTCATCTGCTCTGGGCAATTGAGAAAAATCAGACAGACATTCCATTTAGTTTTCTGAAATCATCACAAAAATCCCATGCACACATCTGTCTTAGTGACCGACAAAATCGGACTGTTCCATTGACCTTGGAGCTCTTCAACAATGCAAGCTTAAGTATTTTTCTTACATCTTCATTTAGTGTTTTTCTTCAGGACTCGGGCACTGTATACAATTTTACTTTAGCCTCCTCAACAGGACACTTTCAATATGATGCTAAATTAAATCTGTTATACCAAACAGCTCAGAAAAAAAGACACTTGATTTCTAAGGAGGAACTCTTTCAGGTCTTGTTTCGCCTTAGACAAAATTTCATATACTGATACAGCAGGGATAGAAGTCTTTCACAACATACTAATGGTATCGATGTCAGCTGCCTGACTTCTGCTTCTCTTCATGGTTTTAGCACAAATATGTGATATGTATATGTATATATAGATATATATATATATATATATATATATATATATATATATATATATATATATATATATATACAAAGACACACTATGGTCTTTCCAGTTTATCTTACTATGTAGTTCACTTTGTTAACTTTCTCTGCCACCTCAAACGGTCTTTGCCATCGGGCTAGGAATTTATACTAATCAGAGGGGAAAAACACCAGCACTTTATCTTCTGTTTTATTTTCTCTCCAAGTCTTGCATTTTTGTTGAACTCCATCTAGTATATTTCTTGCATATTTTGCATATGTTCCTTAATTATTGGCATAATCATTTTAACCTAGCCTGCATATTTTCTCTTTCTCCCATGTCTTCTTTGCTATGTCTAGCAAGCTTAGGGAGCACAAGCGTCCTTGATAGTGGCTGCTGGGCTGAAGCCCCCACTTTTATTTATGTGCTTTTTTGTCAGGTTTATTTCAACAAAATACTTTTCCCCATTAGAATTTCAATAGCTTATTCACAGCAAAAGAACTCCTCTGCAGTTCTTATTGATTACTGCTCGTACATGCAGTACCGAATTCAGTGGCAACTGGAACCTTTAAAAAGAAAAAAAAAGTATACCCCCATTATGAATAACATGATCCATTACAGTCTTTAATGAGTCAAGGTTCACTAAATCTCAACAGGAAAAAAAAGAATTACTGAGATTGTAGCATAGGTGAAAAGAACCATTACAAGCTGCTATTTTAAGACTTTTTAAGTCTCTTTACTTAATAGGTGTTCCTGTTATTGCAGACTGTTCTTGACTTTGCTGCTACCATATAATACATAAACAAGCAAACCTTTCTGCTCCTGCTTGGAAAATATTCCATAAGGATTGCTGTCACTGTGGTGATACTAATAAATCTCTTTGCATTATTTCTAGTATATGCTGTGGGCAGTTTGTCCTTTTTAAACTATGGATGGGTACCAAGATACTCTCTGGTAAAAAGGTGTGTCTGCTATGAAAGGCTTGCTATTAAGTGTACAGAGTCCAGCTGAGAAGCTAAAATGTTAGCTTTACAAAAGTTTCTGTTTTGTCTGTGACACAAACAATAAAATGTTTTCTATCATTGGAAATATAGTGGACAGTTTAAGACATAAAGGCTCAGCAACTTCTCTGAGTTTTAATTTATTTATTGTCATTTGTTTACTGGTGTGATAGAAAAAAAAAACGTTATAAATTAATCTTTCAAATGAGGATCTTAACTATAATGTAGACCATAAATCTATTAAATGTGTATATTCTGTCAGCCTTACAATTGTGGGTTACATTTAAAGTGCTGTTAATGAACTTGATTATTATTCTATATATATATATATATATATATATATATATATATATATATTTATATGATGTATTGGTCCTTCATGGTTCTTTACATGTATTTCACATAATTGTGCAAGTTATCTTTCTATCTATCTATCTATCTATCTATCTATCTATCTATCTATCTATCTATCTATATCTGTCTATATGACAAGTGTGAATACTCACATGAGTGAATGCTTTTTTATTACCATAATAATAATAATAAAAAGGAATGAATATTCTTTTAATTTGAGTTTCTGCTAACAGCCTTTTGCATTGGATCGTATTGTAATGGGTATCTTGAAGGGTGTGTGTGAAATGCCCCAGTTAACAAATGGTGGTGGGTAGAGATACTCAGGCTTGAACCCTGTACCTTGTATGGTAGTGTTAAGGACCAGAATTCCCTACCCACCACCATTTGTAAAAAAAAATTGTAGATTTTTGCCTCATATTTTATCTGATCTGTTCCTCATAATATCTGTGGTTTCTAAATGTTGCAATGCTTGATATTTGATGGTACACTGGTCGCATTGTTGCTTTACAGCTGCAGGTTCTTGGGTTTGATTCTTGGCTGGGGTGCCTTCTGTGTGGGGTCTGCATCTTCTCCCTGTGTTTGCTTTTGTGTCCTCCCATGTTATAAAGACATGTCTGCATTATTTCTTCCTGGGCCTCTGCTGAAAATTGTTTTTTTGTTCCAAGTCAGATTGTCCTGATTAACAAATGTTAAATAAAATTGACAGGCATTTGAATTTCAGACTTCAAGTTTATGAATGTTTAATTTCTTACATATTTAATGGTGTAGTGGTAGCATTGTTGCCTCACAGCTATAGGTTTTCTGGTTTGATTCTTGGCTGAGGTGCCTTCTGTGTGGAGTCGGCATCTCATCCTTGTGTTTGTGTGGATTTTCTCCGGTGTCCTGCCATTTTACAAAGACATGTGTCTGCAGTATTTCTCCCTGGGCCACTGCTGAAAATTGTTTTTGTTCCATCAGAAGTAAAATTGACAGGCATTTGAATTTCAGACTTCATATTCTTCAGAAAATACATATTAACACATTTGGGACTGTATTACCCCATTATTGGCTTTGTCCAGGTTTTTTGTGCTAAGGTTGACAACTATGGCAAGAACTGAATTCACTGAATATGCCTGAGGGCTGTATTCCCGCATTACTGGGTTTGTCCAGGTGTTTTGTGCTAAGAGGTTGACAGCTATGGTGAGAACTGAATTCATTAAATGATAGCCATTTAAGTTTCAGTCTTCCTCTCTTTCACAAAACAGCTGATTTGGCGTAGTGGTATGTTGCTCTGACTTGTTTTGCACAGGGACCTTGGCAGTAAAATGTATGGTGGTAACACAGCATTTTTCTTTCACAAAGCAGGTGATTTGGCATAGTGGTGTGTTGCTCTGACACTTTTGCACAGGGATCTTGGCAGTAAAATGTATGGTGGTAACACAGCATTTTATTCTAGCATCTTTTCCAATATTATACAAGCAATGTTTAATGTGTCCCTGGTTTTTGGCCGTTTGACCCCCCCCCCCAATAAATTTGGCTTTTTCCAGATTTCTTGTGCTGCGAAGTTGAGATGCAGTTGAGTATTGAATAGATTTTACAAGAAGCTGAAAGCTGCAGGGGAAGAGAAGTTTAATGCTGCTTGTATTGTTAATAGCACAACAGGTTGTGTATCTTGCTTTTGATGCAGAAGGTTGTTGGTTCTACTCCCACAAGGGGTGAATGCTGCCATACTGAAAAACTGAAGATACTAATTATGAGCCTGTTATCAGTTTGCCATCCATTCATTTCCTATTGCAATATTATTAGCTTATTTTTAATGTAATATAGGCAATTTATTCCTCAGGGGGCATCAGACACTTTATTTTTTGATGAAACCATGACATATAAAGGTGTTTGCTAGCAGCAAACTTTTCATTAGTTACAGATTTATTTAATGTGGAATTTAGATGAATTTTTTACTTCTTCAGATATTGTGCATATTTACTGATAATGGCAGACTGTAGAATTGTGCATATTTACTGATAATGGTGGACTGTAGAACTTTGAGTAGACTTTTATGATGGAAATGTTCTGAATTGGGCAGTTTTGTCATTAATGGTGCATGTGTTTTGTTTCATTGTTTACTAGAAAAATGTTCAAAACAATAGGAAGGTGTATCAAAGAGCACGTGTATGTTTCATATGCAAAGGGCCTGTGATTTGAAAACAACCCAGAATTAATCTTTATCTGCCACTGGTAAAATGAATTTTCTTTGAATGTGGGTTTCAATGCTGTTTCAATGAATGTGAGTTTCAAGGGCAGAGAAGTTTTAATGCTAAGTTTGTTTAGCAGATGTCTTAGTGTTTGTGCTGTAAAATGCAAAATAAAACTTTCAAATGAAGTCCAAATCATCATAGAAATAAATCAGTATGCACATTAGTGTTTATGGTAAATGGAGTGAAATAGCCAAGTAATGGATCATTGGAATGGCTGCAGGGGGTGGCTCCATTCAACCATGATTTTGTGAGGGGGAAGGGCGGCAAACTTAGACAGCCCCAGCTGAACTATACCTCCCAACTGTCCAGATTCTCAAAGAATGAATAGATTTTTGCTTCTTATTTTTGGTTTGTTCCTCATAAAATTTGTGGTTTTCTGGCAAATCATTTACGAATTAAGTCACTAAATAATGACACACTGAGTTTCAGACTTCATAACCTTCAGAAAAATGCATGCTAAAGTAAGACCTGTTGTTCTATCAACTGTCTCAGTTTATACAAGAGCAATTTTTAGTACTGTTTATATGTTCCCCCAATATATTTGGCCTTGTCCAAATTTATTGCATTAACAGGTTGAGAGGTACATGCAAATAAATTTCTTTATAGAATTAGGCATAGCCAAACCTCTCAACTGTCCCTGATTTTGGCTCAAAATGTTGCTCTTCCCCTAATAATCCCCCCACAAAATAGCAATTTTGGAAGAAAACATGGCGGGTTTACAATTAAGAAATAACTGTAATAATTAGAGTTATAGATTACTTTTATTTCAGAAATGCATGTAGATTCTTTTATTTTGTCAGCTGCTCAAGTTAGCAGTACTAATATTAAAGTGTCCCTTCTTTGACAGGTTCCCAGCTGTATTGTGTGGCTATTTTATATTTTTACATCACATTTTTGGTAGTTTTTTTGGCAAATTAGTGACAAATCATTAAAGATTGAAGTTAGAAAATAATGACAGACATTTGAGTTTCAGATTTCATACCATTCAGAAAATTCATACTAATGCAAGACCTATTCTATTATCTTTCTAAGTTTATAAGAGCAATATTTTAAAAACTGTCCTTATTTTTGGGCCTTTGTCCCACTTCTTTGTATGGCTTTGTCCAGATTTCTTGCTCTGAGGTTGAGAGGTATGATAAATGTCAGGGTCATCATAGTCAGCCAGAGACATTTCAAATTGTGACATACTTGTTGCACCCCACTCCCCCATGTAGTGACTCTGGATGTGTCGAAGCAAGGCAAGGAGTAGTTATGCAGTGTAAATGTGCAGAGTACCCCCCCCCCGATCCAAGGTAGACACAAGTACTACAGTGGCTTTTCATCTGTCCTTGATTTTTGCAGAATGGTCTGGTTTCTGTCATTTTTGTACTGTTGATTTATGCTTATTACTCAAAGTGCCTGTTGCTCTGTGTTTAAGTAGCAATACTTTAATGGCCATCAGGTAAGCTTGGCTGAGATTGTAAGATGCAAGTAAGCTTTACTAAGCATACTGTTAAAGAATTGTCAACATTGAAAGCCTTTCTTTTGTTACCATGTAGAGAATACTTAACTAGATAATGTATAAGCCTTTAGTATTGAAATGCAAATGACAGTATTTGTAATAAGGGACAGGATTACATTATTTTAAGAAGCTTATTACACTTGGAGACTTCAGTCATCTCTGCAGGCTTTACCCGTAAACTAAAGAGAATGCCAATCATGTGGTCCATAACCTGTATAGTAATCCTTTTAAGCAATGTATCTTGAGCTTATTTCTTGTTTGCTTTTCATTTTTTACTTTGATCATGTTTTCCCTATGAAACAAGTAGATAGTTGTCAGGCAGCAGGTCTTTTTTTGGATAAGGAACATTTTTCTAAGTGGGGGCATCAGAGATTTCTACTTTCAGCATGTTACTTGGTACTTTAATAAAGCTGGATATAAATTAGAACTGCAGTGCAAGAAGTGGTTTGAGTTGCGCTGCTTGTTTTTCTTATACTTGATTTTGACTGACATTCCATTAATGTATTTAAAAAAGTAATTTATTTTTTCATGTCTCACAACCTTTTTGTTTCCATCTAGATATTAAGTAAGCTGTCATGCAGCCAATGCATTGAAATATTTTTATTCTTCTACACTTCATTTTGTCTTGATTGGACTTCTCATAATGATGGTTTGGCATCCACGGCAGTGTATTTAGTTAGTTTTTGTGGTTTTGAGAATAGCTCCTCCCCTTTCTAGTTGGCCACACCCCTTCCCATTGACCACACCCATTCAGCTGTCTCCTGCAGCCCCCCTTTGATTTGAAGTCACCAGCCGCCACTGGTAAAAAAAGACTTACACTAATGGAAAAAGTCCGGGCAACCGGACCTTTTTCCATTAATATGTCTGATTTACAACGTGCACGCTGACCAATCAGTGTGCACGTTTTGGAATATTAATGAGGGGGGGTCATTGTATAATGAATGCTGATTACTACATGGGCAGTCATAAAAGGGAATAGACATACAAAAGTGCTTGTAATATGGGATGTTGAGAGAACAGAAGGAGAAAGATATAGTTGTGGTAGCTAATGTGAAGAGCAGGAAACTGAGTAGTTATGGCAAGTTAATGAAGCAGAAATTCAATAAGAAGGGCTACATTTGTTTTATTAAAATGGATGGACAATAAAATATGAAATAATTAAAACAAAAAGTGAAATCCTTCTCAGCATGACTACTTATAAGTAGTAAATGAGGATCTCACAAGTCCTGCTGACATTAAAATGTGTGTATATTCACTTCCACATGGTTAAAATTCATCATCTGGTAAAAGCAAATTGACATATTTTTGTATGTTTTTTCTCCTGTAGTCACCACCTCACCTGCCACAGGGCATGAGACACATTTGCTATCCCACCACAGGACAACCTATGTCTAAGCAACTGTCATCCAAGGAGACAGCAGGGGATTTTCTGATTTATGCAATAATAACCACAATAAAGTTAAAATAAATGTAACAGCAACTTGAAGAAGAAAATAAAAACATAACAAAACAAGTTCATAGCACCTTGATCAAAAAGGTCTTTTTTACAGAGGCACTATGAACTTGTACTGTTACATGGTTTGAATAAACATTTTTATTTTTCTCCAGTTTGTCATTATATTGATTTTCTGATTTAAGACTAATTCCACTGTCTGACAGCTTATTTACATGCTTACGGAAGCTGCAGCATTTGTTCAGCTTATGTTCCTGCTCTTATACAAGAACAGTTATGGCTATGGCATGCAAAGTTGTTGCACAGCACAGGCTAGTATACATCACCGGCACGTGCTACATGCTATAACATCTGTTCTGCAATATGTGGCAACACAGTAGCAGACCATATTTTCAGTCTCTGCACAGTATGGAGAAGCTGTGGGCAATCACTCCCAACCATACTCTCTGGCCATCTCCTATTGTATTTGAGTCACTAGTCATTCCCTCATGAGGTGCACCTTGGTCAAAGCGTTATCCCTTTTTTTAATTTCTCCAAGTCTTTTGGGTTTCTAATACTATAACAAGAATGTACCCCATTCCTAAGTCAAAGTACAATTAAAGTTGATGAATTTAGCATTGATTCACTCTGATCTCAGCCAAAAGTGCTCTTCTCAGCACCCACAATGTGCCCAGTGAGTACTCCTTCTGCAATTCATACTAGGTTACATGTATTGGTAACATATCTAAATATGATTGTAGATTCTTTTTTATAAGACCCATTGCTACTACCACTATTGGAACTGTCTGGGTATCTTTCTTCCACATTGCTCTCATTTCTGCCAGCAGATCCTGATATTTTATGACTTTGTATTTCTCTGTACACAAGACACTGTGGTGATTTCAACGATCAATGCTACTTTTGTCTTCTTTTCATGGACCACTATATCTGTTTTTCTAGCATCTGTCTTTTGAACTGTTGGTAATGGATGATCCCATGCGATGTAAACTTCATCATTTTCTATGATGCTTTGTGGCTCATGTTTCCAGTGTTTTTCAGCCATTTCAATACTATAATGTTTGCACAATCACCAGTGCAATAATCTTGTCACATTATTATGCCTTTCAGTGTACAGTCCTTCTGCCATTAGTATGTCACAACCAGCAATGAAATGTGAGACTGTTTCCAATTTGGTTTTACAAAACCTACATTTGTCTATTTCTCCCACATGTTCAATGGACTTTGTAAACCAACAAGTATGCAGCCCACTATCTTGGGCAACCAATATTAACCTTTCATCTCTTGGTTTGAATTCGTCTCTCCCTAACCATTCCTGCATTTGTTCCTGATCAACATGAGGTTCTTCCAGAAGTTGTCTGTACTTGCAACTACATTTATGCATTTTCCACATTTCTTGCCATCTAATCTAGTCCTTCACCTTATATTCTTTCTTTTGTTTTTTGGCACATTCAGTTGCTGCCTGATTTTTATATACTGGTTTTATTTCAGTTCCTGCTTGCCACCGATATGCTTCTGTGAGACTAAGCAGAGAAGTCATCTTAGATTTATTCTCTTTATGTTTCAAAACTTTCACTACATTTGGGTCTTGTGAGGTCAACAGATATGTGTGGAGTCACACAACTGCAGATCTTTAAATGTAATCAATTTCAAGGAGGCACATCCCTCCTTCGGAGTGAGGAATATATAATCTTGGTATGCACTGATGTATCTAATCTATCCAACAAGTTTTGGGACAAGTCAATCACTCCAAAACCGTAAGTTAGGACAGGAAGAGCAAATTGATATATAGCTTGGATTTTGTTCCTAGATGTTAACGCTGTTTTCAGGATTAATTTAAGTCTTTGAAAATATTCATTACTAAGTTTTATTCACATTTATCTATGTTTTATTGTTGATCCTTCATCAATTCCCAAATATTTATACACTCCCTCTTGTTCAAATTCTTTTATCTCACATTCTTGTCCCAAACTAATGTTTTTATGGTGCTGCAGTTTTCCTGCTTTAAAGGTTGCTTTTGCACATTTATCAAGCCCAAATGATATTCTTATATCATCTGAAAAAGTTTTGACAACTTGCAGTTGTGCTTTCATTTACTCATCTGATGAGCTATACAGCTTTAAATCATCAACAAAGAGAATATGAGAAGTCTTTAAACTTTGTTGTTTTCTAGGAGCCAAATTATAGCCATGGCCTAAGCTGTTAAGTAGACAGCTTAATGAGTTAAAGGCAAGACAGAATAACAATGGTGACAGAGTCACCCTGGAATATCCTCCGTTGAATTTTTATCCTTGGAATAATAATTTGTCCTTTATCATGGCTTAATTGCAAAGTTACTTTCCACTAGTTACTTACCACTGTTTTATGGTCACTGTAATATAGTCAGTCATTGTAGGGTGTATCTTATACATTTTTAAGCACTCTTTTAAACATGAATGTGGAATACTATCAAGTGCTATTTTGTAGTCAGTCCATCCCATACTTAGATTCTTCCCCTTTTTCAGTTCACCACTATGACTTTATTTAACAACAAATGATCCTTTTTTCCATATGACTTTCTTTTATTGCCCTTTTGTTCTATTGCCATAGTTGAGTTTTCTTCTAAATTCATATAAACTCTGTCGGTATCAATACCAGTGTATAGTTTATACGTCATCTGAAGGCAAGTTATTGGTCTATACTTTTTAGGGTAGCTTGCAGGTTCACTGTTAAGTAGTAGCATTGTTTTTCCTGTTGTTGGCTAGTTTTTACTGTCGTTCCGGGTGTGCATATAAATACTTCTTACTCATAGCTAAATCTTCATGCAAAGATTTTAATACTTTTAACCAGAAGTTAAGTACTGCATCTGGGCCTGGGGTTTTCCAGATGGAGGCTTTTCGTAACGTTGTTTCAATCTCTCTGCCTGTTACTTCATCCCATTTCATATCCTGTACCTTTGAACTTCTTATTCTTTCTTTTACTTCTTCTATCCATTTAGCATCCACAGGATCTTCATAAACACTTCTCTAAAATGTATCTCTTTCTTCTTTATTTGGTGGTCTTTCAATTCCTTTTACCTTGTTTCCCAGCTCTCTAGAAAACTTTTTTTTGGTCATCAATAAATTGCTTATTTTGTACATTTCCTTTATATTTATGTGTGTATCTTCTAAGTTTTCCACCTGTACTGAGATTTTTAGCTTTGCAATAGTGCATGATAGATCCTGGTCTGTTCTAAAACTGTGCATTGCTTTTATGTCTATATTTCGTAGTATTTTTGTTGATTTATTCCCTCTTCTATAGTCTTCTAACAGGGACACTTTTTGTCTTAGCTGCTTTATAGTTTTCTCTATTCAATACTTCCATGATGGTATTCGATTTCTCCCCTTCCTTTCCCTCACTACTCGGTGTTTTTGCAGTACGACTTTATCAGTTATTAATTTAGCTGCACAGTAATATATCCTGTTTACTTCTGTTACATCGCATGGATCTCTATGGACAGTCCTAATCACTGTGTTCATTTGTTTTATCAAAGTTCTGACTTTTGGGTTTTAGTGACCTTCTGCAGTCTATTTCTTTCATTGATCTTAATATGTCTATCTATCTCTATTAAATCAAGCAACTCTTCTTTTAGCTTCTTTTCTTCTAAACTGAGGGCACATTTTTTATTTTCCATTTTCCTGCAGGCATTCTATAGAAAGTTCTGTAGCATCTTTCTGTGGCACATTCTCTTCAATTCCATCCTGTGCCGTCTGTTGCTCTGTCATATGGGAACTTACTGGCCTATCACTCCTCAACATTGACTGTGTCAGAGTTTCCACAGTTTCCTATTCCTTTCCTTGCTGTCCAGCTTCAAGTTAATGTTTATACTGGTTTCCTATGGAAGGCTCCAAAATATCTTCACATGGCACCTGACCAATTGCTTCCTGTTCCACTGCTTTCCCCTTAATTTGGATATCTATTGCTCTATCCTGTTGTGGTGCTTTCTGAATTAGATTTTCTACACTGAATCCTTTACTTCGTAGGTACTCCATAGCCTCACTTTCTATTTCTTTAACTTCTCCATTGCTAATCTCCTTTTCTACTTTTCCTCTTTGTCTTCTTATTTTTTGAATTGTAAGATTTTCCATATCTGGATTCCTTTGCCTGTATTTCTCTTCAAATATCTTTGGTGTTGCTCTTTTTGTATTGGTTAGTTTTGCTTTCTCCTTTGCATAAATATTACACCATATTAAATCTCTTTTTCTTTCCCATGCCCATATTTCTTCTTCAGATGTCTCCCGATCTTCCTGCTTCTCTTTACTTTGTGGACTCGCTCCATCATGCTGTGATGTAACCTGTGTTAGATCTTCTACATCAAATCCTTCACTTTGCAGGCATTCCATAACTTCTCCTTCTATTTTTTTAACTTCTACTTTACTAATCTTCTTTTCTACATTCCCTCTTTGTGATATTATTTTCTTTATTGGGAAATTGTCCATATCTGGATGTCTTTGCCTATATTTCTCTTCAAATATCTTTGGGACTGCTTTCTTTACATTGACTAATTTGGCTTTCTCCCTTGCATAAATATTGTACCATATCAAATCTCTCTTTCTTTCCCATGTCCATATTTCTTTTTTATACTTTTCAAAAATCTTTAGGTTTTGTTGTTTATATTTTTGCACTTCCTCAGATGCTTCTTTTTCCAAACAGATCAATGTTTCTTAATCTATATACTGTTTTTCACAAATCTGTTGTATTAATGAATACACATTTTTATTTGAAGCTTCTGACAGTTTTTCACATGGAAGTATTTTTCTTTCCTCTAATTTCTCTTTTAATTGTTTTGTATATCTGAATGGATGAAGCCCTCTGTATGACTTGTGTTTGGAAATTTTGGGCTTTTGTGTAATAGTAACAATACATAATTTCTTTCTTTCTTATCCTCAATAGTCTACTTTATCATCTTTATGGCTCTTCTTTAGCCTATTAGTTTTTGTGATTTTTGTGGACTGCTACTTCCTTCTACAACAGGGCCTGGCCTAGCCCCATTGTAGGAATGCTCCCATATTTTGAGGATTCTACATTGTCATCTTTTCCAGTCCTGGCAGCCGTGTGCTTACCAGAATTGGGCGCATTTTTATCCTGGGTCTTGTGCACCCAACTATCTTTTTTTAATTTTTAACCTACTTCTGTCCATGATATATGCTATATAAATACAGTCTATATATCAGTGTCACCTTGGTGAGATTTTGTGAAAAACAGGGTCTACCTCGTGAAGGTACTCACCAAGACTTGAGGATGAATTCAGTTACAGCACTACTACTCTCCCTTGCTTGCTGCCTTTTCATCTCTCCATTCAGACCCCCAGTACAACAAAGCCAATTAGCTCAATCATCAATGGGTTGGATAGATCATTTATTTACAACAATAAGTCTGTGTTGCATTACAGCTTGTAAAATAGGTCACAAATTTGTCTATGATTAGTAATTTAGTTATTCATTCCCGTTGCTGAAAATCAGTCTGTCAGAATGCGGCTCTGTGGAATAGAGGGATGAAGCCCTCTGTATGACCAGATGACTGCAATTTAAAAGCAGCTCAGGTACTGGAAGAGCCAGGGAAGTGCAGGTGGGAGTTAGTGTTTCAGATTGACTTGCCCACTCTGGAGGAAGGAAGATGGTAGCTTTTCATCAGTCTACTGCCACCATGCAAATTAAGGCTTGCATGCCACCAATGGGTGAGGACCAATGACCATTGGCCTGGTTATTCAAAGGAAGTGACACAGCCCTCACAGTCTGTATATGAAGCATGCACATATAAGGGGAGGGCATGGGATGCCCCATGTGGCAACACAAGTACTTACATCAGCTACCATAGGACAGGTCAGGGTCCTAAAAATGCTCTCACAGTTGGGCTGCTAGTGAAGGTAGAAATCACATTCATATGTGCCTGCATGATGGCCTTCTCTGGTCAGGAGGATCAAATAGGGTAGACTGATAGAGGGAGGCTTGAATGCAAGCAGGCATGGAGGGAAGCACATAGAAAAAATCCTTCGGTCTGAACCAAAGTGGTCGCACTTTTTGCTGCTTCTTTTTTTTATATGCTTTGATGTATGGGAACCTGCAGAAGTATGTTACTATAACTTAAAATTAAGTGGTATGTCACCAACTATCCCAGTGAAGAGCTTTGTGCATTGGCCCAGTGTGAGAAAGAACAATGACTACTAAAAGGCAGTGCACTGCTAACTAACACCTAGTACTGGATGCTTAATTCGACTAAACTAATCTAATGGAAACATTCATTAGGTCTTCCTGTAAAGCTAATACACTAGGAAATAGTCAGTTTTATGAATAACATCCCTTATGTCAGAGCACATGTTCCATTTTCTATTCACTCTGGTTCAGGATACAGTGCTGTGATTTTGCAGGAGACTGCAATGATGCTTTACTCATCATAGCATGATAGCTGTTTACCTCACCTACAGTAATAGCACCATGGGACTGCCAATCAGCATTGAGCTGCATCTGGTGAATTGTTAGCAATTGCCCCATCTTTCTCTGTTGCTACTGATACCCCAACACTGATGAACTGGGATGGGATTCCTGCAACATACAAAACAGTGCTCTGGCCATACCTCTCAGCTGTACAGATTTTCCCAGATTATCCCGATTTTTGCCTTATATTTTTGGTCTGTTCCTCACAAAATTTGTGATTTTCTGGATTTTTGTGGCAAATCCGTGAGGACTGAATTCACTACATAATGACAGTCATTTGAGTTTCAGACTTTCTATCCTTCAAAAAATGCATGGTAACACAAGAACTTTTATTCTTGCAACTTTCTAAGTTTATAACAGCAATATTTAAAATGTGTCCCTGTTTTTGGGGCTTTGTCTCCTCATTATTTTTGGCTTTGTCCAGATTTTTGTGCTAAGAGGTTGAGAGCTATTGTGCTCCCTAAAAATGTTGACTGTATAGGCTCTAACATCATCTATGTCATCTGCACAACATTTAATGATAGACCGCAGGTGATATAGATTGGATATACCCTAGACCAGGACTTCTCCTTCAGAAATTCAAGGGTAGAATGGCCCAACAGCATAGCTACATGGTAGCGTTTGGGGAGTATAAATAACCGACTTATAATTTTGATCACAGATGTGATGTTGACAAGCACTGCAGGCACGTATGGATTCTTGCTGCTCATTAATGAATCACCAAACAGACAAATATTAAGACTAAATATAAAAGCAGGAAAAAAACAGAAGTATACGACTGAAATACATGTTGATCAAGAACAGTCAGCTTGAACGTTATCACAAGCACAGTTAAATCAAATAAACAATAATATTAATCAAAAATTGCTTGATAATGAAAAAAAATGGTCATAAGTGATTGAGTTGTGTGTTTTTTAATCTAATTTTTCTACTGGGATCCAGGCTGTTTAGGGTTTCTAGGAATATATTGTTGAAGCTTTAGACAGCCTCATCAAGGGGTAATGTGTGTAGGAATGACTAGTTTACAGTGGATAGCAATTCATTTAGGATGACAGGGTTGTAGTTTTTAAGGTTACGAGACTCTCTGTATTGGTGGCTCTTGTTAAGAATGAGAGAGTGTCTTACTACTGAATTGGGATGTGGTCACTAAGGGAGTTAGGTAGGGTGGAATGGTTATGATAGCACTGGGGGTTGGATACTAATATCCAGTCAATGACCGAGCCTTTCTGGGATATTTTTGCTGCTGCATGGGTGAGGTGATCAGTTGGGTAAATCCATAAAGGTTTATAGAGTAGCTAGGGGTGGCAGTATTAACAAGGTTCCAGTCAATATTCATATCCCCAAAGATGATGGTTTCATAGGGAATGGATATAGAAATCCAAGAAAGAAACTGCTGCAGTATGGGAATGTTTTTACCTGGGGGTATATAGATCACTGCAATGGCAAGTTTTTTGTGCTGATTTAGGTTACAGGTTGCTATAAGTATTTCAGAGGGCAGAAATCTGTGCTAGCTATTGTAAAGGGGAGAGAGAGAGAGAGAGAGTGCTGGTCAGAGTAGAGTATAGCTACTCTTCCACCCTTTTTTTACTTATATCCAGTCGAAGAATATTATAACCAGGGGGAGAATTTCAGAGTTTGCAATATGATTTTTTAGCCAAGTCTCAGATAGGGCAAGTATATCTGGGTTGTATTCAGAAATCCAGTTGTGATGGAGGGTGCTTTTATTGACAATGCTTTGCATATTCATTGACAAAAAAGATAGATTTTTGGAGGCTTGTGATTGTAATGGGTTATTTGTGAGGCAGTTGGAAGGGGGGTTCTTCTGTAAGTATGGTTAGCGTGCTGTAGGCAAGGGCCTGTGTTGGGGTGAATAACACCAGATAAGACTAGTATTGTACTTTTAAGTATTTGTAAGAAGAAATATTTGCAAAGGACCTGATGTTTTGTTTTGATGAGAGGTTGGGCATTCAGTATGTATAATAATTGAACTTGTGAAATGATATAGTGATATGGTTAAAGAGAGAGAGGGCAATAGGGCTGGAGTAGTTATTTGTATGGTTGCTAGTGGGACAAGAGAGTGTGGGGGATGGGGTGGTAAGCAGGTGAGCACTATGGTAAGTGGATGGAGCTGAGAAAAGAATTAGAAAAAGGAGAGAGACTAATAGAGTTTTGAAAGGCATAGCCATGAATTAGTTTCAGGTCAGAAAGAATTAAAGGGTAAATAATGTATTTAAGGTTAGAAGAGGAAATCAGGATTGAATGAAGGAGGTTTATTAAGTGAGTGACTGAAATAGTTAGTAGCAGGAAAGGCTCAAGAGGGGAGTGGGTACTACAGTTAATGGGGATGTGGGGTATGAGTACAGGAGTGGGGTGTCTATTGGCTAGTGCAAAGGTGGGGCAAAGGTTTAGCTATAAAGGAAATGATGTCAGGGGTGAATGGGAATGGGGTAGGGTAGGCAACCTGAGTGAGCCTGAGCACAGGGAGGGCGAACGGAGTGGGATGAGCCAGAAAATTGAACCAGGCTGGCTTCCAAGGAAACAATCAGGAAAACCAAGCGCAATCAGTTCCAGGTCAGTGCATAACTGTATCTTCCTAACAGCTAGAAATCTTGTGCTACTGGTCTAGTATAGTGTGATGACAAGGACAACCACTTTTGTAGTGAAAAACATTACAAGTATGGGCTACAGGTACACAGGTAAACCTTTTCCAAGAGAAAGAAAGTAGTTTTAAGTAACTGACCTAGGATTACAATAGGAAGAGAAATGGGGGACCAGTAGTGTGCACGCTTGCAGTAAAAGGCTATAGCAAAAATATCTTCAGTTTAGAGGACAGATTAAATACAGCTCTCACATGCACTAGTTTAGCTTAAAGCAATTTAGCATATCACTGACGCAGGGTCTCACAGTGCAGGCAACTAACAGCCTTTGATTTATTGATGGTTGGCCAGGACACAGATAAAACATTTGCTGAGGGGAATGGAAAAAAAGGAAAAATAGGTAAATATTTTGTCTGAAGTTTTAAAAAATTCTGATTACCAAGTACTGAGAAGATAGAGGATGCAGGGGAGGGGCAGCATACCTTGTAAGAACAGCACAATTCTTTGCTCAACACAAAATGCAAAGAAAGCAGAAAAAAACAAACAAAAGGTAACCGCAATTGATATCAAGCTATTATAACATACACTACATTATTATGTATTGTTATAAAGGTTATGAAGAGAAACAGTAACTACTAAGATGCTACACAAGTTTGCATTCTCCACTAAAAGTCAGGAATAACAACAGTGGTATTATACAGAAACATAGAGTCACTTGTATCCCTCAGAGGTTACAGTAAGTTCTATTCTAATTGCTAAACAGGTTACTGATCTAAAAGTACAGACAGCAGGCAACATTATTCACTTTAGTGAATAAAACAGCATTGTACCTGTTATTTAAAGTCGCAGTATGCTATGAGTATAATACCATACTGGCACAACAAAATGCTCATATGCAGGCCAAATAGAGAAAAGCAAAAAACAAAAATGTTTTTAAATATAGATCTAGAATATATGTGACCATTTAGAGCTGTTACCAACTAAAAATATGCATGAAAAAACAGACTGTGTAACACTTCACAAAATAGCAATGAGGATTGCAAACATAAACAATATCGGGTAATACTTACATGCAACCACACTACTAGGGATTCCTATGAAGCAAGGGCAGGAAAGTTGAGTCAAAGATGCTACCATAATACTCCAAGTTTTTTGATACCTCTGTAATGGAGCAGGAGTGGAAAGAAGGAGTACAGGTCCAAGGTGGGGGAAGGGGGATAGACACAAAGTAACACAAGGTCATGAGCCAGAAAACCGGACCAGGCTGGCCTCCAAGAAAACAATCAAGAAAACCAAGCTCAGTCAATTCCAGGTCAGTGTATCACGGTATCTTCTTAATAACTAGTAATCTTGTGCTACTGGTCTAGTACAGTGTGATGACAAGGACAACCACTTCTATAGGGAAAAACATTACAAGTATGAGATGCAGGTATGCAAGTAAATGTTCTCCAAGAGAAAGAAAGTAGTTTTAAGTTGTTGACCTAGGAGTACAATAGGAAGAGAAATGGGGGGGGGGGGGTAGTGTGCACGCTTACAGTAAAAGGCTATAGCAAAAATGTCTTCAGTTTAGAGGGCAGATTAAATACACGTCTAATATATACTAGTTTAGCTGAAAGCAGTTTAATGTTCCACCGATGCAGGGTCTCACAGTGCAGGACAACTGGACAGCCTTTGGTTTATTGGAAGGTGGCCAGGGCACAGACAAAAATATTGCTGAGGGGAACTAGTGTAGCTGACATGTTTAGCTGACAAATGGCACAGACAAGACTTCTGAGTCAAGTAACAAGTTAAAAAACTGAAACATAAATGAAGTACAGATTAACACATGTATTTTTTAAAATAGACAGGTTACCCCTTAAGGCTTTATGTCACAGGATAGTGATTACCAGTAATTAATCTAGGAGGCACCGATTTAACACAATATTTATCACAATATGAAACAGTAGTACTTGGAAATGGAATCATACTTGGAGATGTAATCAAATTTGTACCCACAGATTCAGTGAAATTATATGCAGTGCAAACTAGATAGTCCAGGTTAATAAGGACACTTATATGAAATGTTATTGTAAAAATACACAAATTAGCAAGACTGCTATTTTAATTAAATCACCAGTGATGGTTTCAGTGAAGGTGATTTTTATAATTCAGATATTAATACTAGTGTACCTTTATGATATGATCTTTTAAGGTATAGCAACAATGATCATGAAAGTATGTTTATTCCACATTTTCATAATGGCACAATTCATGACTTTTATAAAAGTACTGAGTATAAAGATAGGAACACCTCCTTAGGAAACTGGAGATAGACAGCACACATTAGTTACAATTTCACTGAGACAGAATACTTATTCCTCAAATGTCTGATAAATATTGAATGATAATCAAGCCAACAGAGTAAGGTGGCATTACATGAGCACTGAATGTAAGTCAGTACTGGAAAATGTGTATTCAACATTTAAATGACAATAATACATTGAATATCACTGACAAGCACGCATGTGAAAAGGCCAGCAATAATTTATAGATTCAGTGAACAAGGGTCTGTGTTTAAGATTTCATACGCATGATACACTTATGAACTTGTCTGTACAAAATGCTGTGCTGCTCCCCTTTTGTTTACCTCACTTACACAGAGATCTTAGCAATTTTCCTGTAGATCAATTGTAAATGATTGTCGTGGATACCTACAGAATGGGTCTACTAAGTAATGCATTCATCATAAAGTATGCAATTACCTTAGAGTAATACAGAATGGAGTTCAGATTTTTCTAAGAAAGCTGGATAGCTCTGAGTGAAGACCTAACTATTTTTTGGGGGCAGTAGATGTGAAGTCATTATATATGAACATTAAACATTATCCTGACCCTGAGGCACTTGTCTACTATTTAGTTTGTAACTCCACCAAGAGCTATATTTTTGTATTAGCACGGTTCTGTGTGCACAATGATAGGTTTTGTTTGCTTTATTGATGACCCGTGTTACTGCCAGAAAAGAAAACAGCACAGTAGTAGGGAAAGTTTTGCCAATCATATGTGAATTTACTTATGAGTGTTTTTTGAAATGGAGTTCATCTATACTAACCCCAAGTTTGGCTAAGTTATTTTATATGTAAAATACATAAATTACATTATTAATATGCAGAGGAATAACTGAAAAATATTTGCAGGATTTTTATTCTCAGGTTTGACAATAGATTTGGTCTAGAATTTATCTTTTATAACAAAAAAAGAATTGCATTCATTTCTTGGATTTAACCATGGAAGTTTAGTTTAAAAATCAATGCATTAGTATGTTAATAAAAAAAGAAGAAAGAAAAAAAAAACAGTGTCAAATTAAGATAAGTAGTTGATGTCATTCTGTTTTCTTGTTGCTGATGTATTACCACTAATAAATTTTAGCCACAATTCTGACAAGATTGACATTTTGTAATGAAATCTCATCGAAGGTTAAATTATCCATGGAGTAATTATCTTTAGATGAACAATTGATAATATCACCCCAAAAACTTCATATTAAGAATATGCAACAGTCAAAATTCTACAAAACTAGTTTGGCAGGTAAGTAAAAATCAGTGAAAGGGACTCCTGTCATCCTAGTAGACAGAGATAAATTAAATTTTCTGGAAATATTTGACTTTTTCTTCTATGTGGTAGATGTACTAGAAACTCACATCTGCAGAAATCCTTGCACAGCAGTCTTTGAGAAATGTGGGCACTGAGTCTAAGAAGGGAGCTATACAGAACCACCATAGATGGATGTAGTCACCAATAAAAAAACACTAATCAGGACTTGCTGAGTGGAGATCATCGGCTGTAATATTGTTTGTACAGCATGTGTTTAAACAGGAATGAGAAAAAGAGTATAAAGTTTTCTCTAGTTACACTTAGTGTCATAGGATATTGTGCCTAGGCTTTGAACCACAAATAAAAGAAGAACCAAGGTCCATATCCACTCAAAAATACTGTTTATTGAGTGCTTTCGTCTCTGTAATGGAAACTTCCTCAGAATGAAGTACACATTACCCAACATCCCTTTTATATAAAACATATAACAATTACCTGTACAAATAATGAAATTTCTTAAAGCAACAATGCCAAGAAATGTAAAGGCATAATATAAAAGCATTACAAAATATTTATAGGTTCATAGGTAGGTACTAGGCTATTGGCCCTAGGGCCTATACAAGCCTAGCCAAAAAGGTACCCTGGCTTTCGCCACCCAAGAAAATTATTTTCCTGTGCCCCTGTCAAGCAGAACCACAGAAGTGATCCCCTGGGTGAATTGCCTATTACCCATCCAATCATCAAGATTTTTCTTGAAGAGTGCTAATGAGGAGCTCTGTTTGACATAGATAGGTAGTCTGTTCCAGAGTATGGGAAGTCTCTGGGACAGAAATCTATCCCTCCAGCATGTTCTGTTTATTGTGGTGACAAGGGTTAGGTCCCTAGAGCATGTAGATCGGAGGGATTGGGATTTCTTTAAGTGGAGCATGTCCAACAGCTCTGGGTTTGACATAGCTTTGAATGTTAGGCAGAGATCGCCTCTGTAGGCGATATGCGATGGAGTAAAGCTGGAGTTTTTTTAAACGGTCTGCGTAAGGCATCTGTTTGAGGCCAGTAATCCTCTTTGTGAGGTATTTTTGCGGCCTTTCCAGTTGTTGTAGCTGTCTTGTGAGGTACATACCAAAAGGGGCGCTGTACTCTATAATGGGTCTAATGAGTGATGAGTAGAGGGGAACAATGACCTCATTTTTTCTGGATGAGAAACCTTTTGTGATGAGGTGTGCCACGTAGAAGGATTTCCTGACCACTGTGGCGATGTGATTATTAAAGGAGAGACTACTGTCCACCTGTGTCCCAAGGTCTCTTATCACACTTTCAGTGTTAAGTAGACTACCGCCTATGTGGTAGTTCATGGGTACAGAGTTATTACCAAAGGGGATGACAATGCACTTTTTGGCATTGAGCTTGAGACCATGTCTTTGACACCAGGCATCTGTCTCAGTGAGGCCCTTTTGTAGAATGTCCACATCATTAGGAGTTTCGATTATGGCTCCTAGTTTGCAGTCATCTGTGAATTTAGTTAGCCAAAGACCTTTTGTGTTAGCCTGTACTTCAGAGAAGTAGATACCAAACAGGAGAAGACCCAGGACTGAACCCTGTGGTACTCCACTTGTCACTGGTCTGAAGTCTGATTTGGAGTCTGCTACTTTCACAGTGTAGTTCTGTCAGTAAGCCAGTTGGCAACCCATCTTGTGACATAGGGATTTATACCTAGTTTAGTGAGTTTATCTATAATTCCAGAGTGGTGGATGGTGTTGAACGCCTTGGTGAGATCTAGATAGGCTGTGTGAACCACCTTACCCTCATCTGTGGCTTTGGTGACTACTTCAAAGAAGTCTATCAGGTTTAGGAGACATGATCTGCCTTTTGCAAACCCAAACTGTGTGGGGTCCAGAGTTTGGAGATCTCCAATGTCTTTGTTTATGAGTGCCATGATGATACGTTCCATGGCCTTGCAGACAAGGCTCATCAGGCTAATGGGGCGGTAGTTCCCAGGGTCTATTGTGGCCCCCATTTGTGGAGTGGGATAACTGTCACGGTGCACCATTCGATGGGCACAAAGCCTGAGGTGAGGCTATGATTGAACATGGTACTTAGGTGGGGTGCCAGTTCATTCTATAGTTCATGTAGAAGGCAACCTGGGATGTTGTCAGGTCCCATGGATGCTGTGTTCTTGGCTTTGGAGAGTGAGGTTTTTACTTGTGCAGCCATGATTACAAGAACTTTGCATTCTTCCGGTATAAAGATGGGCCCTTTAGGGGGTGAGAGGGGGTAAAGTTAGCACTGAACCTATCTGCCAGGATGTTGGCAATATCAGTTGGTTCTGTATATTTAGTGTCATTGTGCTATAACTCAGAGCAGATCTGAGTGTTGCCATTGAGATTTTTGACATAGCTATATAATGCTTTGTGGTTGTCTTTAGAATCAGTGGCAATTTTGTTTTCATAACTAGATTTGGATGATTTTTTGAGGGATCTCAGCTTCTTACTGAGGCTGACTAGGGAGTTTCTCCAATCGTGGGATTTTACTCTTTTTTGCAACAGTTTCTTTCTTCTGTTGTAGAGTATGTTCATGGCAGAAGACCACTAGATTGGCTTCCTTTTTTTGGAGGATAGCATCTTGGTTCTGTCAGGCATAGCACGATCCATGCACTCGTGTAAGTGCTTATAAAGTCCATTTGTGTAGGATTCAGCAGTCAACTGCTCTTATCCTTTACCCTAGCCAAAAAATGGAATGCTCTGCCCTCCTCACTTAGGACCTATACCAACTCAAACATCTTCAAAAAACAGCTTCATTCCTACCTCTACCAAAACAGGAAATGCAATTGCACTCCTCAGCCTTTACCTCTGAAGCTATCCTCCCACTTCTCTCCTGGCTAACCTCACTTACCTACCTAACCTCTTTAATATACTCAGCTTATATTCCTAATTAATACATCCTGATTTCTTGCCTACACCAGGATTTTTCCCCTTGAATATTTGGGATTTTTCTTTTACTTCTCAGTCTCTGATTACTGTTATTTGTAATACAATAGTCTATGAAACTTTTATTGTTACTTTTTATTCAAATTGTTATGTAATTTCTTTTATAAATTGTATGTAACTGTATGTAACTAAACACATGGAGCTTTTCTCCCCGGGCCTCCACTGAAAACGGGCCCCCAAGCCCAGTGGACCTCCCCGGTAATCAAACTGAAATAAATAAATAAATAAGTCTGTAGAATTTAAGCTTTTGTGAATAACATGCATAGCATGTCTTATCTGGCAGTCTGAACAGAAGATTAGGGCTCCAACTGTTAATGAGCTGTTTCCTGTAAATAAAGAGTAAAGACTTTGATTCCTTCTACATCTGTTTGCCAAGTCTGAGCAAGTCAGTTAACAAGGCAGTGCTTCCAGGTCACCTCTGAAAAGGGGCACTTGTATCCAGTGGGGTTTATCTAGTTAACTAATGTATAGAATAGAATAACAAAGTGAAATACAATGACTTGGTTTATGAGCTAAACGGGATGATCTTTTGGGCAGGATCGATGACAATATTAACTACATATCTTAATATCGGTTGAGAGTGGTTCCGTAAGGATACTAATATAGATTCATTTGTAACTCAGGAAGGACATTAATATGAAAATCCCTCTGGTTACATCAGTTTTTTTGTTTGCCTATATTTAGATGTAAAAATGTAACTCCGAGCTGAACATGACAAAGTAATGGTCAACAATAGCTTCCTTGTGTTGAGTTAGTCTGTAACTTGTACTATTATCACTGACTACTGGGAATTCATTTTGGAACATTTTGCTGAAGTAACTTCATGAAGAAGTCTATTGAAATGTTTTAAATATTTGCTAAATTCTATCATGGCTAAACAGTATAATAGCTGTACACACTACAATGGCAGTGCAGCCATCAATACAAGTACACAATATCCCAAAAGCAAGAGATGGAAATCATCCATTGGTATAAAGCAGCAGAGAGGGAGTATACTTTGGCAGAATCCCAACAGTAGCATAAATATTACTGCTTGGATAATCTTTGTATTATTAACAGTTATGAAAGGAATAGTCAGCAGTTTCAGACTATGTGGAAATATGAATTATATAGTGTGTTCTTTGGATTTAAAGTATTTCTATGCTGCAGCCTTTGTGCTATACCTTTCGCTGTACGATATCATTTGAAATAGGTTCATAAGTAAATACAGGACTTTCAGTCTGCAGACCATTACAAGCCTGCAGAACATTACAATACAAGCCAATAACCAGAAGCCAGAATCAAATCCTGCATCTTGTATCTCTGGGATTAAGACCATAACCATTATATGACCCCCCCCCCCCCCGCCCATGGCGGAACAGCTCTGTGAACTTAGCAGCCATATGTAAATGTGTACTGTTCATACCATTACTTACAAAAAACATTAACTAAATATTAGCTGTGGTCATGTTCCCTACCTACCTACCTGAGTAACTTGGAAATTCTTTGTGCATTTGTTAACAACTTTGTGTATTATAGCTGTTGTTCCCACTCTAGAACTGCACATAAGGAATTCCTTCTTAATGCAGTTAATTTAAACATTGACTCATATACCATTATAAAATGCTTCTTACTTTCACATGTATGTCAGTTTCAGCATTATGATAATATATGTAAGTCAACATTATCCTGATTTTTATTGACAGTAAAAACTTACAGCAAATTATTAAAATACCAGCCAAGGACCAGCATATCAAACCTGTCTCCCTAGTTATTGAATTAGATCCTAATAGTTTGCTGATTTTAATCAAGGTCACATCTAATGATTGTAAACACATCTGACAATTAAGGAACTTTGGTAAGGGCATTTGTTTAGCAATAAATAATGTTTGCTTAAACAGAAAATTCATATATTTAAGCATAAGGATGTAGCCAACACTATAGAAATGTTTCATTCTCTGTAACAATTTTGCTAACTACATCCCAATAAGAAAAATCACAATGGAGAGAGAGAGAAAAAAGTAAATCAATATGGTAAAATTATGTAATATGAACACATGGTATCATCAGTCCCACGTTACTCTGCAAATAATAACTGTAAGAAAGTAAACGTAGCATAATTAATAAGCTACTGACCAGCTGATGCCTTGATGTCCAGCCGGGGTTACCTGGGACGTAGCATAATTAATAAGCTACTGACAAGCTGATGCCTTGATGTCCAGCCTGGGTTACTTGGGACGTGGCATAATTAATAAGCTACTGACCAGCTGATGCATTGATGTCCAGCCTGGGTTACCTGGACGTAGCGTAATTAATAAGCTACTGACCAGCTGATGCCTTAATGTCCAGCCTGGGTTACCTGGGACGTGACATAATTAATAAGCTACTGACCAGCTGATGCCTTGATATCTAGCTTAGGTTACCTGGGACAGCTCTTTTAAACAAAACCTGGATGCAAAACCAATCAACCTGTCAAACATGAACTAAGGATTGCTATACTCATTACAGGTTCCTGCTAAGGAGGAGTTTGGGAGTGGATGACATGATGATAAGATGGACATTGGACATCCTCTGTGTCCAGCAGTGCAGCCAAGGTGATGGAGAGGTTTCAGAAGTGAGGGATGTTATCAGAATTAGTGACAGACTCATGGCAATCAGACTGCAGTGTAAGGATAGGGCAGAAGTCATCATCTCAGCCTAAGTCCCACAACAGTGTTGTGACAACGAGGAAAAGAGTGCATTCAGGGATAATGGTGTAGATAATGGGTGAGTGGAATGTACATATCAGGAAAGGTAGAACAGGATATGAGGACTGCCTGGGTCCACATAGGGCGGCAACAGGAATAAAGAGGATAAGCCATTCTAGACTTCTGTCTGGCAAACGACCTGATGTTTGCAGTGAGACAGTTAAAAAGAAGCTGGAGAAGAGGAAGGAGTCCAACTGGGCCTTCCTAGACTTGAAGAAAGCATACGACAAGGTCCCAGGAAAGCTGACTTAAGAAGTCCCAGTAACATTGGTAGAATTACTACAGGCTATGTAAAAGGACCTAAGGACACAAGTATGAATAGTGTTCTGACTCCAAGAGGAGTTCCCAGTGGGAGTAGATGTGCATCAGGGTTCAGCTTTGTGCCCTCTGCTGTTTGTAATGGTGATGAACTACATCAGCAAACAGGTTGAAGGGAACAGATCAACAAAGTTGCTGTATGCAGACGATGTAGCATTATAGGCACACTCTGAACAAGAAATAAGGGAACATAATGCAAAACTGAAGGCACACAGAATGAAGCTGAGTGCAGATAAGATAGTTATAATGACAGCAAATGAGGGAAATTAGAAGAAGCTGAGAAGTAAGACAGATAAAATAGTGGAACAAGTTAGCCTCAAGTACTTGGTTTTGGTGGTTGAGGAGGTCAAAGATAGAACTGGAAGGGCTGCAACCATCTGGCACAGATTGTCAAGGGTATTGTATAAGAAAAGAATGGCAAATAAGCTGAAAAGTAATGGGCAGTAAGCTGAGGAAGGTGGAGGGTGTTGATTTGATGGACAGAACTGATTTTGGCAGGATTCAAATTCTAATTTTGAGTGACAATTTTTATCAGGTAGTGAGTACAAATGAAGTCCATCACTCTTCCAATATATCAATATGCTCCTTTATGATTTATTCTTGGAAGTGACATCACAATGGAGTAATACAGTGTTTTTGTACTGTGAAGAAACCATGTATTGCTATAATTTTCAGTACACTGAAGATTCATAAGGATAGTGTAAATCCTCCAATGAGACCCATTCTATTAGCAGGTAATTCCAAGATGGAACCAATAGTTATTTGTGTTGACCAAAAAAATAAAACTTCATCACAATTTTTTTCCACCATCCTAAAGACTCTTGGGACTTCCTCAGTAAAATCAGGGAGCTGCAATATAAGCATAATTATATTTTTGTCATGGTGGATGTCAAGGACTTGTTTACCATTATTCCACTTTCTATTGAACTTGAATGGTTTCATGATATTATTTCTGCTAATGCACCATTGTTTCCAAGGGACATCAATATTATTTGTAGTATGATTAACCTGGTTTTAACCAACAACTTCTTTACATTTGAGAATGAATACTTTAAGCAATCCTCTGGAGTGGCAATGGGAGTGGCCTGTGCTCCAACCTTTTACAATCAGGTTTTATGCCACTTGGAGCACTTGCTTCTAAGCAGCAGGGAGTTCTGGCCCTTCTTTGATTATATCCTTGATTCCTGAATTATATTTTTAGTGTTTGGAGTGCTAATTTAAATGTACTTTACTAACTTTTTCAATACCTTGGTTCTACTTCTTCCTTTCTGGAATTCTTTTTTAATATTCAACATGTGGGTATTTCTTTCCTTGATATATATATATATATATATATATATATATATATATATATATATATATATATCTGTATAAACAAAAATTTGGCTAACAGCCATTATGAGTCTACCTTATACAGGAAGGGTACTTTTTCCAGCAACTGCTTACATTTTCATAGTTCATAGGTTGGTACTAGGCTATTGGCCCTAGGGCCTATACAAGCCTAGCCATAACAATTTCCTGGCTATTTCTTCCCACACTATTTACTTCCCTGGACCCCTGTCTAGCAGGGCGACTGACATGATCCCCGGGGTGAATTTCCTTTCTCCCATCCAATCGTCAAGGTTCCTTTTGAAGAGGGCCAAAGAGGCGCTCTGCTTGACATGTATGGGCAGTCTATTCCAGAGTCTGGGGAGTCTCTGGGTCAGGAACCTATCCCTCCAGCATATTTTGTTTATTGTGATGGCAAGGTTTAGATCCCTGGAGCATGTGGCTCTGAGGGATTGGGATTTCTTTAAAAGTAGCATGTCCAACATCTCTCAGTTTGACATGGCCTTGTATGTTAAGCAGAGATCGCCTCTGAGTAGACAATATGCGACAGAGTATAGCTGGAGTTTTTCAAGGTGGTCAGCATAGGGCATCTGCTTTAGGCCTGTGATTCTTTTAGTGAGGTATTTCTGCGGCCTTTCCAGTTGTTGCAGGTGTCTTGAGAAGTACATACCAAATGGGGCGTTGTATTCTATAATGGGTCTAATGAGGGATGAGTACAGTGGGACAATGACCTCCTTTTTTCTGGATGAAAAGCCCTTAGTGATGAGGTGTGCCACATAGAAGGATTTCCTGACTGTTGTGGCAATGTGGTTATCAAAGGTGAGACCACTGTCCACCTGTGTCCCTAAGTATCTTATAACACTTTCAGTGTTTAGTGTACTACCACCTATGTGGTAATTCATGGGTACATGTTTTTTCCCAAAGGGGATAACTATATATTTCTTGGCATTGAACTTGAGCCCATAGCTCTGGCACCAAGCATCTGTTTCTGTAAGGCTCTTTTGTGGAGTATCCACATAATTTGGAGATTCGATAATGGCTCCCAGTTTGCAGTCATCTGCAAACTTTGTTAGCCAGAGTCCCTTAGTATTGGCCTGTACTTCAGAGAAGTAGATGCCAAACAAGAGTGGTCCCAGGACTGAACCCTGAGGTACTCCACTTGTCACTTGTCTGGAGCTGGATTTGGAGTCAGCTACTTTTACAGTATGGGTTCTGTCAGTAAGCCAATTGGCAACCCATCAAGTGACGTAAGGGTTAATGCCCAGCTTAATAAACAAGCTTAGTGCTCATTCTTTCAAACAAAAAAAAAGCTATTGTGAAGGAACAATTCAGCTTTCTTTCCAGAACTTTATATGAGGATGAAAATTGTATTAAGGAGTGTATTTTACTTTAAGGATATGTTTCTTTATTGTGCTTATCCCAGTAACTTATGGGAAGAAGTCATTGATTTCATCTGGTCAGGAAGACTGGATCATTATGCACTCATCTTGAGAAAACCTTTATCCATCACCTCCAGGGTAATAATTCTATTTGACCACATTATCCATGGTCATGTATCATTCCTTGGATGCTGGTGGCATATTGATTGTTACAAACAATTGGACCAGGGGTCCTGGTATTTTCCAGGTCTTAATAAATTTGTCAACTTTTGTATACAAGTCATTGAACAGTATTGGTACCTCTTTTGAACACAGTATGTCCACTCTGGCTACCTATGTCTGTATGAGCAAGTCTGGTAAATGTAGTCAGTGTTGTTACATCTTTGTGGGTCAAGTGTTTTTTCTGAACCATCCCAGCATTATTCCTTGCCAAGACTGATATACCTGCAAAACCACTGGGATGGTCTATGTCACTCTTTGTTCTCCATGTCTTTGTTTTTATATTGGAAAACCTGAGAGAAAATTAAATAAAAGAATCAATGAATATTTATATTCCATCAAAAACAGTGATGAAAATAATACTTCATTTAAATATTCTTGTTCATGTAAGGATTTTAAAAAAGTGTATTTGTTGTATTGGAAAAGGTCTTTAAGGAGAGCAGAGTGATGACTGTCTTAGTTTGTATGGAATTATAATGGCAAATCCTTTTAAACTGATGTTTAACCTGGCTTAAATTAATTTGTTTCTCTTGCTCCAGTTTTAAAGAGAAGTTTTGATAGTTTGACGCATTAATACTTCCTGTCACACCTACCTTATTAACATATTTAAACTTGTTTTGCGCGGATGTCTTTTATTCTTGTGAAGTTCTTGCAATAGGAATGAAGGAGCTAAATCACTAAATTCTCTCAAGTACTTCTTGTAGAATGTTCCTGTTTTGTTTATTTGGTTTTCCTTTTGGTGCATTTGATGTATTCTTTGCTTTGTCTCTGCTGAAGCGAGAGGTGATGGATAAGAAGTGCCTGAAATGGGTGTTATGATGTGTAATGTGGCACAGGCAATGAAATGAGAACATTAGAGCAGAAGCCCAAGTATCACCAATTGCAGAAAAGATAAAAAGAGAATGGATTATAGTGGTTTGGGCACGTGTGCAGGAAATAGAAGACAATCTGGTGAGAAGACTGACAGGAAGAAGGTAAGAAAAAAGGAGGGCCTTCAGCAAAGAGATGCATGGAGTGTGTTAGAGACCTGTGATGGTGAGGTACAACTGTGGAAGGTGGTAGGAGAGTGGCATTGAATTAAGAGCCAGAGAGATGGCAACAGCTGACTTCACACTCTGACCCCATATAGAGAATGAGAAAAAGGGGTTGACAGTGACGCTGATGATTCACAATTAAAAACTGAATAAAAGGATAATATCTTCAAATAAGATAAAAACTTTTCAATGTGGCAAAACGCAACAAGTTCTTTTCAGAATATTGTATTATAGAAGACAAGCTAAAGAAGCAGAATCGTTCCTAGATTTCACAATTGTTTTAGAAACAAAAAAGTTTTCAAACAGGTTAGTTACAGAAATAAAGTAATGGATGTGATATGCCTAGATGAATGTGAGAATAGTGAAGTCAGGTTTTACACAAGTGCCAACATGCTAGCAGCTTATGATACACTTGCTTGGTGCCCCTTGCTTAGAAAGGCAGGTGTTCTAACTACCACTATTTCAGTCTTACCTAACTACTTAGCCTTCCCAACACCCAACTCTCTTAAGCTGTATAGCCCCACCAGAACCTTAATTTTAATCCGTAAAAATCACATCCAGTTTCTAACACAAGTCCTTGCTCCTTAACCCTAAAATCCCCTCCCAAACCCTAAATTTAAAACTCCCCTGCCACTTCCCTAACCGTGAACTCCCACCCCACTGCCTAGTGCTAAAACTCCTCCCCCACTCCATACCCTTAAAACTCCCTTCCCACTCCCTCACCACAAAACTCCTGTCAAAATCTTGAACTTATCTCTACTCCACATCCCTAACCCTAAACTCCCTGCCAGCTGCATAACCCTAAAATTCCAATCCTGCTCCCAAAACCTAAATCTCTTATCAAATCATTGCCCTAATTTACCCTCTCATCCCCTCCCTCTCCCTCCCTACAATTATTGTACTTATCTTGCTCGAACTCGAATAATGTGATTGGTTAAAGTGCGGCATCTACTAACACATACCCGTGTTTGAGTCTGAGCACAGGTGGCAACCTATAGGAGCTACAAGATGCTTGAGTCCCCGGCTTCAAGACAGTGGTCTTTGAGCACTTGGGATGACTTCAGTGCTTGTAGTAGAACCATTATTCTTAATCATTGCTAATGAAGATAATGTTGTCACTGTTATTAAATACATTGCACATATTCAGCTATGCCAGATAACATTTTAATATAAATGACAACAAAGAAACATTAATTTAGTCAGCAAATAATAGTGTGACAATTTCTATATCTTCTGCATGATCTGCATATATAGTCGTCCTTTACATTCCAGAAATCTGTCACAGTTTTTGTCACTTCTATACCATTAGGTAGGCTATTGCAGGCATCCAGCATCTTTTATGCAGAAAAATAATTCTTTCTATTTCTCTTTAGTGTTTCAGCTTGTTTGTAAAATTGTTCTTGTGTGTTGTACTTATGTGATTTTTAAAGAAATCATAGTAGACCCAGAGTGGAACCATTATCAGCATTACTCAATAAAAAGGAAGCATTCCTAGTAATATTTATGAATAGGCCTAAACATTGCCTATCCACAAAGGTGAATGCATAATGTCGCCTGAAAGCATCAGCCTGTTAATTCTAACCTCTATTCTATGCAGTGATCGGGAAAGAATAATTTTAGTAATGAAAATATAATCACTGCTTTACTATTATATGAAGACCATCATTATGCTCTCCGAGGAACAGTCTGCTTCCTAAACTAAGTGCATTTTCTGAATCCATAGTTGCTATAACAGACCAACAGTTATTGTTTCACACTGTGTACTTTGACCAAGTCACATGACACTCTTTCACATGGTGATAAAATTAAAAGCCAACTATAACTGAAAACAAAGCCATAATAGTAAAATGGGCATACAGATGGCTGCAGAGAAGAAAATAAGGAATGAAACTATCAGGTAAAGGATAAAAATATTCTAATATCACAAACAGTGTTCCAATGTGATCAGCACTAAGTTCTTCATTGTGTGTGCCTTTATCAGTGATATAATGCCCATATATGGGTAACCAAATATAAGAATGCAGCTTATTAGAGGTAGTTGGTAAGATCTGTGCTTCAGAACGTCAGCATTTGGATTGTTTATGTAGGGTCAGCAAGGGGAGGCTAGGCATGTTGCAAGCTATGAGGTGAATGTGTTAGAATACCACTGGGTATGGAATTGGTTAAGTAAGCAATAATGCCCGACAGGCTGTGTGTTAATGTGTAATTAACGCTCAACCATGGGGTGTTAAGAGTCCTGATGCCGCAGGCAGAGGCATTAATTACACATTAACACACACCCTGGAGGGCATTATTATGTTTAGAGAATGAGGTCTCTGTAAACTTGTCATGTTTTTCTTGCTATTTTTTTAAGTACTAAATTACTTTTTATATATATATATATATATATATATATATATATATAGATAGATAGATAGATATAGATATATATATATATATTTGGATGTAAAATAGTTCCTCTGCCTATTGTTTAAAACTTTCTGTAGTATATGTTAATGGTGTTGGAGGAAGTATTTTACATCAAAAATAATAAAAAAATAATATAGTACTTAAAAATAAGTAAGTGAGTAAAACACAACCATTTTGCAGACAGCCCATTCTCTCTCTGTTTCTCTCACTATCATACACACGTACGTATACACACATTGTCCACTCTCATACACACGTACGTATACACACATTGTCTCCTCTGGTTTCATGCTCGCATTCACTCACACAAGCATAACTCTCAACCTCTAAGCACAAAAAATCTGGACAAAGGCAAAAATAATGGTGGATAAAGCCCCAAAAATAGGGAGAAATTTTAAATATTGCTTTTAGAAACTTGCGAGAATAAAAGGCCTTGTATTACAATGCATTTTCTGAAAGACATAAAGCCTGAAACTCAAATGCCTGCTATTATTTAGTGAATTCACTCCTCACTGATTTGCCACAAAACTTCAGAAAACCACAAATTTTATGAGGAACAGACACAAAATATAAGGTAAAAATCTAGACATTCTGCAAAAATTTGGACAGTTGAGAGCTATGCACACAAGACTGCTCTCTCTCTCTCTCTCTCTCTCTATATATATATATATATATATATATATATATATGTCTCAATCTCACACACTCAGTCTCCTCTGCTTTCATGCACACATTCAGTTACACAAGATCCCTCTCACTTTCCCACACCCACAGTCTCCTCTGCTTTCATACATGCATTCACTCACACAAGATTGCTCTCACTCTCTCGATCTCTCTCACACAGTCTCCTCTGTTTTCATATATGCATTCACTCACACAATTTCACTCTCAATCTTTCTCAGTCTCTCACACACATACAGTCTCTTCTGCTTTCATACACACATTCACTCACACACACAGACAGAAACATAAACACACTCATACACATCCACACACACACACACACACACACACACACACACACACTTTTCTCTATTTTTTTTTTTACATTTGCTAAACAACAGAAGCACTGCTTAGCAAGCATAAAATAATGGCAGCTGTTAGTTTTTTTTTTCAGTCGACCTCCATAGCAGCTTGATATGCTGCTTGAAGTGGTGGACTTATTTTTCAGTGGGCATTACTTGCACATTAAGACCCTGCTGGAGAATGTTTGTTCTCCAGTCAGGGTGCTGATGTACAGTTTGCCCATTCTCTAAGTAGCTAATAAGAACCCATGACTAACACACAAAACCTGTTCTTAGAATTTTGTATAATGATTTGCTATTTCAAGACATGTTTCTGGTGATTTTATTATTGGTTTATGTTCTGTTAGGGCAGGCCTCATGGGCCCATTTTTACAAATGTCTTTCATTAATGACTTAATATTAATTGTAACAGCATTATTGGGACATGCTTTGTCCAGATTAAAAAAACACATTTATGAAAAAGGTATAATTTGCAATATATGAGTTCATTTACTTGCTAATATAGCTGCCTGAAGAAGTCGCTGATAAAGATGAGCGTACTTACAGAACTTTTTTCAGGGCTCCAAATAAAAATGTTCCATTAGACAACTGGTAATATATTTATTTTTTTCTACACTGCATGACCCTAAAACAATCCCTGGCCTGTTTTACCTGCTTTATATAATATAATCCCTCTGTCCACATGGTGATATAATATAATCGCTCTGTTCACACTGGAACATAATATAATCCCTCTGATCACATGGGAACCTAATATAATCCCTCTGTTCACATGGGGACATCCTATAATCCCTCTGTTCACATGGGATTTCTCTTGATACTCTGATTTCCTCTTACATCTCAAAGACATTCAGGAAGTTGACTGGCAACCCTAAACTGTCAGTAGGTGTATGTGCGTTTGTGCATGAACATGTGTGTGTGAGTGTGTGGTATGTGGGTATATCATACAGAATAAAGGTCTGTCAATCTACTAAAATTCCCTACTTGCCTAGGATTTATTTATTTTATTCTGAATTTGTTAACTGAGGTAAACACTGATCCCATTGGACCAATTTCAGTCTCATCCTAGAGAAAACACAATAGTTACTACATCATATACAGAGTGAATGACAAAATTCAATATATATACATATATCATATACAAACCGAATATCATAGTTGACTTGAAGGAATAAAGGCAATACATAAATGACATATAGAGAGTGAGTGAAAAAAACAATATATATATATATATATATATATATATATATAGCGATTTTTTTTCCCAGGGAAAAAAAAATCGCTCTTCCGGTACAAAACACGGAAACACATGAACACTACATACTGTTTCTAATGTGGGGGGCTTTGCCCCCCACACCCCCCTACTTAAATATACCAACTCCGAGATCGCATCACAGTGGAGGAAATAGCAAAGCCACGGAAATGGCCCACCAAATTATTTTCCTGGGAAAGAATTCGATGTTCCACGGCTTCGTTATTTTTAGACTTCGAACTTCCCAGTTCGAAGTTTTGGCGTTTGGGCATTAGTGCGTTCAGACTTATGGTACACACCCATATAGATATATAGATATATATATATATATAGATATATAGATATATATATTTATATATATATATATATATATATATATATATATATATATATATATATAAACATATACATTTCATATAGAGTGGAAAACAGAGCTGGCATGCTGAAATAGTCACAATCAAAAATAGAGTCAGAGCAAGGTATATAGACAGAAGAAGGGAATGAAGAGGTCATGTTATATGGCTAGATAAACAGCAGTTGCATTTCCTAGAGTCTTGAAATTTGCATTTACTTATGAGTGGAAAATGGGGTAAGAGGAATTAACTTTAAGAAAAGAAAGGAGAAATTCCCATAGCTCGGGGCTTAGAGATAATGGTTTGTGCAGCAAAAAAACAGTTTGAGAGGTTTGGAGGAGAGGGCATGAATGGTTAGGATGTCTAAGGCTGTATGTTAGTGCATTTCTGAATAGTATGGAAGCAAGTGGAGGGAAGTTGTCAGTCCTGCTAAGTTTAAATAATTGTGAGACAAATAGAAAGTCAGCACATTATTTCACAGGTAGCCAGTTAACCTTTATCAGTTATTTTTCAATGGTGTTCATTTCCTCAGGACAGAGTGATGGATTACAAATAGAATTTGAAATGGACTAAATGGTGGATACAGCTCTTTCAGAAGCTGCAGCAACTAACAGTAGACAGTATCTTAGCTGATCCAGTAAGATACATTCTCCTATGGCATTTTTACAGGGTCTGTATAGAAAAGGGGTGATTCTATTAGCCCAGAATAGGAGAGAGTTGATTTTTTTTTTTTGTGTATGAAGTCCAGGTGGTGTTGGAAATTTAGGAAGGAGTGAAACCACATCACTAGGTATTTGAATGAAGTGAAAATTTCAATAGTGTGATTAAGTTGATAAAGGATTTTTAGGGTCTGTATTATTTCGTTGAATGGCTATTCAGCAAATAGCTATTCATCAAATATCTATTTTTCAAAGCTGCTCTTCATCGAATGGCAAATCTTAACAAGGGCAAACCAGCGGTTGGCCACCATCTGAAATTTACCCTTTAACCCACTGTAGTGCGATCTCAGAGTTGGCATATTTAGTTAGGGGAGTTTAGGAGGTGCAGCCACTTGGCAGGTTTTAAATTTTATTTTTTATTTTTGTGGTCAATCAGAACCACTTGTTTGCCCTACTTAAAATTTGCCATTCAATGTAGTGTGGCTTAGACTAATACATGTTTGATGAATGGCTATTTGCTGAACAGCCATTAGACGAAGTTATATAAACCCAGATTATTAGATGCCTGGGGATAGGCATGAGCTTTTGCTTATTGTCAAAAAGTATTGGTTTTGTTTTAGAGGAGATTAGTAGTAATAGTTTACAGGTGACCCATCAGATACAGGCATGAAAATCAGCCTGCAGATAGAATTTTAATGAAAAGACAGAATGGCTGAAGCAGAATAAGACCATGTCATCAGTATAAAGCAGGACAGAGAGATGGGGTAAGTTAAAAGGAAGTTTGTTAATTTAAATTGAGAAGAGGACAGCTGCCAGAATAGATCCTTGGGGGACACCTTTCTACAGAAGGATTTATATAGAAGTTGCTGAACTGAAATTAATTGAGAACTGGTGGTCAGAGAAGTAGTTTTTGAACCTGGGTGGTGTGTCTTCACTAATGCCTATTTCAGTCAGATGGCCTAGAAAAACTGTTTGATCCAAGGCTCTTGTGAGGTCCATAACAATTGCTGCAGTAATTAGGCCTTTATCCATTCTAAGAAGAATGTTGTCACTGAGTGTCCAGATAGCTGTGGATGTACAGCAACCAGAACAAAAAGCTATGCTGGTTTTGAGAGAGAAGGTGGTATCAGATGATGTACTGAGTGAGGTGCAAATAAAGTAGTTTTTCAGGGATCTTTCCAAGGGTAGAGATAATAGAAATGGGCCAAAAGCCTGATGTATTGCAGGGAGTGGTATTACAATGTCATTCTTCCAGATATTAGGCATAATATGAAGTGAAACATACAAGATGTAGATGTGGTTCACTGGGTTATGATATTGTCACTATAGTGATAAAAAAAACATGTCAGAAGACTATCAGTACCAGATTGGTTGTCAAGTTTAATCTGTTCAAACAGAGGATAGATGTTCTGAAGTAGAATGTAGGGATGTATGGAGGGGAGGTGGAAGTATCAGATGTATTTTGGGATTGGCTGGAGAAAGGGCTGGGACAGTTGCTGAAATGAGAAAGGAAATCTGAGCCAGAATTTTTAGAGGATGTGGAATTCATAGTGGGAAGGGAAAGCTCTTCCACCTTCTAAGATGACTGACCTCTTTCTAGAAGTTTTTGGGTGATTTTACTAGTAAGGTTTTGGTATGATTTCATCAAGTGCCTTTTATGATGATGTATAGCTAGTTTGGCAAGGTTGCATAGCTAGGTGGAGCACTGTCAGTTTATACCAGCAGAAAGTGCTTTCCAAGAATGCCATGTCTTGTCTCGGAGTTGTAAAAGAGCTTTACTCTCACAGGTTAATCAGTTATTAGTTTTAGGTTTGTATAGTCTTTGAATTACTGGGAAGCAGGAGTTTTGCAGATCAATCAGTATAGAGGTGCATAGTTCTGCAGCAGTGTTTGGGCCATATGAGTTCAAAACAAGGTACTACAAGATACTTCTAGATGGTGATGGCTATTCATTGGGATGGTATAGGAAATGGATGTGACTCAACAGAATTGGATGGATGAATATAATATAATATAATATAATATAATATAATATAATATAATATAATATAATATAATATATAACAAGGTTCCAAGAAAACTGATTTGAGGTGACTAGAGCAGTCCTGCAGTGGTTTGAAGCCTCTGAAACATTGGTAAAGTTAGTGTAAGCTATGTACAAGGATCAAATGACTCAAGTATGAACAATGTTCAATCTCACAGAGGGGTTCTGAATGGGAGTGGGTGTGCACCAGGGTTCAGCTCTGACTCAGTGCCATTCATACTGGTGATGGACTACATTAACAAACAGATCAGAGGGGACAGATCAACAAAGTTGCTGTATGCAGATGATGTGACATTACAGGCAGAGTCAGAACAAGAACTTCAGCAAAGGATAGGGGAATGGAATGCAAAACTGAAGGCACATGGGATGAAACTGAGTACAGATATGACAGTTGTAAGGACAGCAAATGGTGGAGTTCAGAAAAAGCTGAGAATTGCGATAGAAGGGAAGATAGTGTAGCACAGGTTAACAGCTTCAATTATCTGGGATGGGTGGCTGAGGTGAAGGGAAGCCTGAATGAGACAGACAGGAAGAAGGCAAGAGGAAATTAGGAAATTCAACATAGAGGTGGCTGGATTATATGACAGAAGTCCTGTGACAGTCGGGCATGAGTGTTTAAGAAGGGAGAAGAGTGGCACGAATAGAGAGAGAAATGGCGACAGTTGACACAACACCCTGATTTCATGTCAAAATGAGGGAAAAGGGAGTTGATGATGTTGTTGTTGTCTTTCGGCTTTTCCTGGTTAGGGGTCGCCACAGCGGAACTCCGGTCCGCTAACGATTGGCAGTAGATTTTCACAAACGCCGAGGTGCCAGCTCGATGTTCAACCTTCAGCAAAGGCATGCCCATTTACGCATGTCTTTCGAATGCCCACCAAACCGCGGGGAGAACATGCAGACTCCACACAGAAGGCACTCCCCGCACTCCAGCCGAGAATCGAACAGGAGAACCTCTTGCTGTGAGGCAACAATGCTACTGCTGCACCACCTATTTTCCATTTATTTTATGTTTAATTTCTTAACCAAAGTGAAGCACTGACCCTAACTGACTCTTTTCCTGCATATAATATACTTATTTAATGTCTTTGTCATAAGGCCTTCACTGTTGTGATAAACTCTCTTGGGTTAGAACATTTGATCACACCTAACATTCTCATGATATGCATAAAACCTTACGCTCTAACTTATCCTAAAACATTTATAGTACCCTAACAACCCCATTTGATGTGGTCTTTTCAAACGCATTCACATCATTGCCTCTCATATTGAAAACATGAATCTCCAACCAAACTTCTTACCATTTATTTCATTTACATACAATCGTCAAGCGTCTATGTCCTCTCCTTCTCATCAAACCATTCTAAGCAATAGACTGAGCATATGAACAATCCATTTGGTGTGCAGTATTTCAAATTCTCCATAACAGTAACCCAATTAATCTGAATATTTCTCCTATGCAGCTATACAGAACCCAATCCATGGCCACACCAAGCTACAATGTGCACCCTCCTTAGTTCTCCCCCTTTTATAACCAGTCAGCTAAAGAAGCATTACTCAGTGCATGCAAGATGTTCAACAAACTTGGGCAAATACGTGGGATCCTCACTACCCACAACTCAGACATGGTTGAATTTCGGAATCATGGTTTAAATCCTTCATTTCCCAAACTACATTTACATCAGCCTCAGACCAGGCAGAAGAAATGGAGAAGGCACACTTAGCCAATAAAATGAAAGCATCTAACTTAGGGCAAAACACTTCCACAAATGATCATGACCCCAAATGCCTATCCTTAAAATAAATGACATTAATCATGCATCACATATAATAGTTATTGCTTACCTCCTAACGTTATTCAACACAACTAAATTTAAAAACCTACTTGAGCAATCCACTCTAACCATAAACTCAATCTAGGATGTCATTATCCATGGTGATTTTTATCTATACTTTCTAGGTTCCTTTAAACACAAAATGACAGACAACCTAACCAACCAAGTCTAATAAAAGTAATCAGAGACCCCACTAGACCAAGCATCATCTTAGGAAACCCCCTTCTTATAGATTTATTTATCACAGACTCGCCTAACACAATCTCAGGTATTTGTTCCCTGCTTTAGCGGCTATTGCCCTTAAAAATTTTCTCTCTCCCATATGGTAGCACCAAACTCCTCCCATTCTATCCTCCTTTAGAAAATTCTGAAAAAATTACACGTCTGAAGGATGAACTGGATAAAACAACCTAGACTTACATCCTATCAGAAGATGACCATTATATCAAGCAATCTCCTTCAACTACAAAATAAATAATTCCCTCTAGTTACTAGAAAAACATGAGGAATCAATGGCTTGCTACTGAACTCAAATCTTTAAACAAATTAAGAGATATGATTTAGAATTACTGGAATCAAAATCCTACCCAAGAAAAACAACATAAATCTATTCAACACTGAAACCTTGCCAAGAAAGCCACAAAAACACGTAAACCACTTAGTACCTGTAAACCGAACAAAAGGGCACTCGAACAACTAAAAATAAATCTGTAAGCTACTAAATAATATCACAGCCAGAAAAATGAAAAACAGAGTGATTCTATTAGCACTGCCTCAGCTTCATGTTTCAGAGATAAATTATTTTACCATTTTGATTCTATCTTTATGTAAACAGTCTTTTAGCAAGATTTTTCACAATCCCCTAACATCATCTACAGGTCCAACATGTCAAACATTTCCACAGTCTTGTCTCCTTATCATATTACCTAACAACTGACAAACTCATTCTTAATAGCAACAAAACAAAATCCATAATTTTTGATGACAAACTCTTTTTAGTCCCCTAAAAGTGGAGCATTATCCATGATAAAAAAGAACCCACAAAAATTAAACCACATTTTAAATAACTTGGAATCTGACTTGCTTGACCAGTCTCTTAACTAGTACAACAAAGTCCAAAACTGGACTTTCCGCTTCCTGGAAAAAAATAAAACATATTACACTTCCTTTCACCAGGAGGAAAATGCAGTCAGTAAAGGGCTTTTAATTGCACAGTTTAAAAATACTGATTTCCCAAACTAGCTAATGGAGCCAAAAAAAAATGATCTCTCTTCGAACCACAAGAACCATATTTGCAAATTTATGACAGTAGTTCATTACAGAAAGCATCACTGTGCAGTTCTAGCCAAAGCAAAATTGATCTCACTAAAACAAGGATGTACTCTGCTCCTTGCATCCCTTACATTCAAATTGATACACCTAGGAATCTTCCACTTTTTTGCCAGATGACTTACAAAAATAACTACTGCCTATAACCTTAGATCTCAGCCCTTCCTTAGCCTTTCCATTCCCTGTAGCAGCCTTCATTCCAACCACCATAGTATCTCAGCAATGGCCCTACAAAATGGGAGGTACTTCCTGCATACCTGAACTCCATCTCTCCCATCCATAAACTCAGGCTCTATGTCAGAAAACTAACTTTCAAGGAACCATCATGTAAATGCATTTGCAACCAAGGCATCACATGACAGTCAGTCATTCCCATGCTCCCACACTCCCTTTAAACTAACACATTCCACATGGCATAAGAATAGCACATAACCCTTCATATTTCAAGAAGGATTATGGAATACTACTCAGAAACACAAGTTGAAAAAAAATATGAGCAACAAAAACATATGCATGCTATGAACAACACAGTGTAAACGCTGAATATTTTAATGCAAGATCCTGCAAGAATCTGCCACACAAAGTCATTTATTTTTACTGCTGAAAAGGGAGATGTTAAATGTGGGTCTTCTTTCTCTAAATTATTAGTGACACCAGTATGCTTATTTTATTTTATTATACAATTTGGTTACGGGGTAGGCGGGTCAATCTATTGACATATTTCAGCAATGTTACAGGTACAAGAGTACAATAAAACTTTATTGATCAGTAGTAAAATTTGTAAAGCATATAAAAAAATGATGGTTCTGAATACAAATTTACAATAGTGGAAGAGTTAAATATTTAACTATTTACAGGAAAAAAAAAAACTTTTATTTACAAGAGAGTAATTGTTGTGGGTCATGCAGTCTGGTTTCCTGTGTAGCAAACAGCTTGAAAATCATATGTAGTGGGTGGTGAAACTGAGAACATCAGCAAATGGATACATCAGTCCTGAAATGTACCTCGAAAATAGGCACATTTGAGAGGTCTGCCCCCTCTCCAATTTTATGCATTTATTTATTTAAGGACAATTTGTAAAATTGTTAAATAATTGAAGAGTTTTATTTATGACGATATCTCTAACTTTGAATGGGAATATAGTACTGACATTCATTTGTTTGCACTATTTATGCAGACATCTATTGGCAACTGGTTTAAAATTTACACTGCATTTAGATCTTTGTACTCTTTGTATCTGCCACTGGCTGAATTTGAAAAAGGGTCCATTTGGGTCAGTGTTCTACCCTGGTTACAAAAGACTAAATAAATAAATAAAATGCAGATATTGCAAGAGTGTCAGCACTTAATCCTAATGTCCATTATTATTCTCTGGACATATCAGTATTAATTCACAGTACTGCTTGTTTTAAGCAAAAAAAAAATCAATCAATTTTGAAAGGGTGCAAAGACGTTATACTGAAAATGTATAGGTTGTAGAATATGATTACAAAATGTAACAAAAATCTCTCTCACTGTACAGTTCTATATAAACTGTTTTAAACATTATTATCTCTGATAATCTCTAGTTTGATACAGTTATCTTTGAATATTTTTATATAATATAGTGCTGGTCTCTATGTTGCAGAAGAATAGAGTCCTGTGGGGCAGGAAACCTGGGTTTTACTTGCAAGCCCATCACCTGTGGAGTTGACTGGGGGGATAGGGAATGTAATGCTTTTTAACCACCTCACCTTTCCCAGGAAAAGCGAGGGACTTGAGCATATGATGATACCCTGGGTAGTGTGCATGCTAGGCTTACAAATACTGTGGCATGCACAAATAGACATTCTTGGTTTTAATGGCCTTTCATCAGTTCATACTGGGCACGTGGGCAAGAAATAGGTAGGGCATAAAACAAAAAAAATCCTATGGTCTCAAGTACAATGTGTACTGTTGGTACCTCCCAAGACTTATGATAGTTATCCCCATTGTGTTAGAGAAGACTGGGGGTAAGTATCCGATTAAGTCTGGGGTACCAGCAGTACACAATGGTCTGCTATTTAGCAGCCAGACATTTCTTTTTAATTAAAGAATAAACAAATTACAGTGTTCATGGAACTGATGCAAGGTCTGGAAATATTCTGCTAAAAAAGGGAAAGACCTGTGACTTAGGATGCCTCAAGACCCTGAAATAAATTGTTGTTTCACATATCAAAATGTTCTAGTCTGAACATATTCAAAAAGCAAGTAGATATTTACATTTGAGTTAGAAAATGTAAATAGGACATTAAAGCGTCTTGATGGCAAAAGCCCTAAGCTTGGTCACTTGCTATGAATCTAAAATGCACAAACTGGGAAGGAACTAAATCTAGGGTATTTTAACTATTGTCAGTGTGCAATATACATACCACAATTAATATACTTTACAAATAACACTGTACCAGTCAGATGTTAGTTTACTTCATACTGTAGTATCACACTAGAGATATTAAAGTATGCAACAGTCTGTCCTACTGTACTCTGATACTTCAAACTTTGGACATTTATCTGCCAGTTAAATTAGGTTATGTGCTCGCATGTGTGATATCCCAAAGTAAAATGATATAAGAACACCTTGTTGGGATATAACTATAGCATCCCTTATTGATACATGCAATGTGAGTTACATAAACCTCAAGATGTCTTTAAAGCGTACCGCTATAAATTTTTTCTGAAGCTTTCCAAGCTTTAAGTTGTCCAAGTCCTTCTTTAGTAACATGTTCTGGATCATAAAGTTCGCAGACAGTAATTATCTGTTAACTGTATTAATACATTCCTACAAGTATGTTTTGGCTGATTCTGGTCCTTCTGGTTTCACATACAAATTCCGTAGTCTGCACTTGAAAAACCCATCAATCTGCTATATTATGTAAGTCCCAACTTTAGTTTGCAATAAAAAGATGCATCTTTGAAATATTGTATTATGGTGCGGCATGTAAAGCAGACAAAAGGAATATTTGTGAGCAATACAGAAATAAAAATCCATTCTTTCTGCAGTCTGACTTTCTCGGTTGCTTAAATGCAATGCATTTTCAGTGATAAATATCCACTATGCACCATTTTGCTATTATTTTTTACCTTTTTTATGCATAAAGTAAATTGTTATCATTAGGAGGTTCTCAGTTCTCAAAAAGAGTAACATAAATAACCCAGTTCATTTCAAGTTCAGGAATACACTTACAGTAAATCAGGAGTTTGTTAGTTAAATGAAAGACATTCTGAATATGATATAAAGCACAGATGAATAAGCATGTGTCAATGCCATATGTTGACTGTTACTGGAATGGTATTACATCACTAGTGTGGGAAGTTACATTGTTAGTAAAAAAAACACTGTTATTTTGGCATGTTTTGGCATGTTTCTAGGGATGCAGGCTAAAGGAAGTAACTACTGCTGATTGTTCTCCCTGGGCCTCTGCTTAAAACAAGTATCATTATCCAGTTGAATTTTCTCAGTAAACAAATGTCAATAAATAAATAATAATGGTTTGTGTAAATGCATAGTTTGTGTTTTCTGTAGGGCTGTACATGTGAGTTTCATTAGAATATAAGTTGCAATGGTTTGCTTAAAAAGTATGCAGACTGACAACTCTTCTTTGCATCGTCAAGGCATTACTGCAGCCTTTAGCTTGCAGGAATTGGTTGTCCATCAGAAGGCAGAGGTCGACCTTAGACAAAAACCGAAGGCTGTGCACAAGAAAGCTACTCCCATCCTGTCTCAGTCTAGGCCTACTGACTCCCACTCCCAGGCCTACCAACAAGACCTTGTGAGGTTGGCTGAAGATTTGATCTCCCTGGTTAGATTCAGTTGCCTCCCTCCTCCTGAGTCCTCACCAGGTAAAAAAAAACAAAAAGAGACACCTGCCCAAAAGAATTTTCTGATTCTTTGGACTCAGATGATGAATTTGACCAAGAAGAATCCACCTTTGAAGAGGGTGTTTCCATTGCCTCCTGTGGGGATTCAGAAGAGAACCTTGCATCAGCTTCCCCCACGAGGATATTTCCTTTGGGGAACCATTTCAAATGGAAAGGTGAAGACTGCCCGCACTCATTGGAAAGGATTAGGGAATTTCTCAGTCTCCCTGAGCACAAACCCCTTGCTTTACCCCCTGTCTTAAAGGTGGCAGATGATGTCTTCTAGGATTCTTCCTTGCAACCAGACTCTCTGCCCCTTTGTTCCTTCAAAATCCGACAGATTTTAGAGGGTTCTAGATTCCCACAAACATCTGTTTAAGAACCTAGTGGCAGACTATGAAGTTGTGACTGCAGGTCCTAAGGTAGAAAAAGCTAAGTCTTTCAAAAAATGCTTGCCTACTGACAAGGAAATGAAACAGAAATTGATGGGTATTGAAAACAAGGGCCTCTTGGAGGAATTATTAGATAATTGCAACTCCTGCTTTCAGGTAGATAAACACTCTCTGTACTGTGGCTATTATGCCATGGAAGCCTCCAGTAGCACAGCAGCAACAGGATCCATCATCAGAAGACATGCCTGGCTGAGGGAGCAGACCCTTTTAGACCACAACAGATCTAGTCTTCCTGATGCACCATTAAACAAAGATTTTCTCTTTTGTCCAAAAGCTGAAGCTCTTTTTAAGAAAATGGTCGATAAGGCCATGACCATGCAGACAGTCAAGGACTTTCTTCAGGTCCAACCTCCTTATTTCAGCAGAAATTACCCTAGCAAGCATTGGTCCTTTCCAGCCCCCCAATCTAAGCCTAGACAAAGTAAACCCTATTGGGAAAGGCGCCAAAGACAGCACCAATGGCCCAAACAATGGCAAACAGACTCAACTAGACCTGGGCATTCCTATCTCCTGGCCTAGCAGGGAGCATCCATGACTCAACTTCAAGACAGAACAGCTTTCTTACCTCACAAAGGAGTTTGTCAGGTGAACCCAAGCATGTTCCTTCATTCTGGGCCTCCCTTTCAAGTTCACCCCTCAGGAACAAAATCTGACACTAGATGGATCAGAAATGGTCTGGAGGGTCCACTTAAACAGCTTTCAGACTCAAGGCAGATGAGACTCCAAGTTCAAAAACAAGTATATGAATCTAAAATAACTTATCGCAGTCCAAAAAGGCCTGATTGCTTTCTGAAAGAAATGGAAACTCTGAGTCCTCCTGATGAAGACAGACAACACCATGGTTATGTGGTACATAAATTAGGGGGGGGGGGTGGCACTCTTACCTCCTTTGCCACCTAGCTATAAATCATCTCCTGGTCATTTTCCCAGAGCCCCCATCTGCTTGTCACCCTTGCCATACTCTGAGGGAGTTCTGAGTTAATCCTGTTCCAAACTTGGCAGATAAGTGATTTATTTAATTGGTTTGCTCTTCAGTTAACTATTTTAGAGTATTACTGCCTTATTTTTGCTTTATTTATTGATTTTGCCTTGAAATATTTTCAGAGGTCCCTAATACTTGAAAACGCTTTGTCCAGGAAGTTAATTTAAGTTGTTTTGTTGAAGCACTACACTGTTGAGCAATCTTTTTGGTGTTTTTATATCAAGAGGCTAGCAGTGCCTTGTAGAGATGCAAAAGCCTAGGCAGTAAATTTCATCTGCAAAACTACCCTTAGAACTGAAACTTATAACTTAGTGTTGCTAAAACAAAGCCATTGTGCACAGACAAACTTAAAGCATTACTATAAAATCTTAGTACAATCTAACCTAGTCTAGTAACAGACCCCAGAGACTACCCAAGGAGTAATCTGTATATCCCAGTCCATAATCTGAAGTAGCCCACCCAAATACAAGTCCAGAAAGCATCATCAACCCCCTTTTTCCCATTTTCTATATGGGGTTGGGGTATTGAGTCAGTTGTCACCTCCCTCTATTCAGTTCCACTCTCTTACTTTCTTCAGCACTCATGCTTGACTGTCACAGGCCTTTTCTCACACAATCCATCCACCTCTTTGCTGCACACCCTCATTTCATCCTATCTTCTTCTTGTCTATCACAAATCTTCTCTACTAGATTGTCGTCTGCTTTTCTGTACATGTGCCTGAACCACTGTAATCTGTTCTCTTTGACCTTTTCTGCAATTGGAGCTACTTTGGCTTCTGCTCTGATGTCCTCTGTTGTACAGTATGCATCCTAACACTCATCTCAAGCACTAATTCTCCGTCACCAATAGCTTTTTCAACTGCTTTGCATCACTGCCCAGGTCTCTGTACCATAATGCAGTAGGACTGTTCACACCACTGTTTTATATACCTTATTTTTCAGCTTCCTTGGCATTCTTCTGTCATACACTACCACTGACACTCTGTGCTAGTTGGCTGCAGTCCCCCCGATTCTAGCTTTGACCTTCTCATTCAGACTTACATTCTCCTCAATGACTCCTTCCTGATACTTGAAGCTGTTAACCTGTTCAGCTATATTCCATTCTGTCTCAATTCTCAGCTTCTTCTGAGTTACCCCATTTGCCGCCATTACAGCCATCTTATCTGCAGTCAGTTTCATTCCATGTGCCTTCAGTTTTGCATTCCATTCCCTTATGCTTTTCTGAAGTTCTTGCTCTGAGTCTGCCTATAATGTTATATCATCTGCATACAGCAGCTTTGTTGACCTGCCCCCAGTGACCTGTTTGCTAATGTAGTCCATCATCAATATGAACAGCAGTGGGCTAAGAGCTGAACCCTGATGCACACCCCCTCCTACTGGGAACCCCTCTTTGAGTCTGAACACTATTTGTACTTGAGTCACTGGAGCCTTGTACATAGCTTGCACTAATTCTACCAATATCTTTTGGGCTTTGAACCACTGCAGGACTGTCCAAATTAGCTTTCTTGGGATCATGTCATATATTTTCTCCAAGTCTAGGAATATCCAGTTGCAAATTCCATTTCATAAAACATTTGGCCCCAGTGTTTGAACACTGGAGGTTTAGACGTCAGTATATTATTTGAATAATGGTATCTGGTACAGCACTGGCTTCCATTGGTAGAAGCACAACTACATCACACTGCTAGGGGATGTGCTTTTATGAACTACATTACTGCCCAAAATATGTCTTTGGATCCCTTAGTGTTTTTTCACTTTTTACAGGCAGTTCCAGGAAATGCTGATGGTGTTGCTTAGTTATATTATGCTAGACAATCTGTCACCCTTTTTTGGAGTATGGGTCCCTGCTGTGTTTGCCATATTGACTGCAACAGTACCCCATAACTTCCCTTACCCCATAACTTCTCTTCCCCAGTCCACATTGTTGTCTACCAATTACTTGCTTGTGAATTACAGATTATGTTGCGGATCTTCATTTACATACCAGCTATGCACCTGGTCTCCTTCAGGTATGCATTTATGTATGTCCCTACGCCATACCATTAAGAGGAATCAGGCAAACTTTTAAGATTTGTGTAGTTCACAGTGCATAGGTTATATATGTACCAAACCAACAACATACCTCTCAACCTCTTAGAGCAAAAAATATGGGCAAAGCCTATAATGATGGGGGGGCAAATAGGCACAGATTTTAAATATTCCTCTTACAAACTTAGAAAGTTGATAAAATCATAGGTTTTGCATTTGCATACATTTTCTGAAGGATGTGGAGTCTTAAACTCAAATGTTTGTCATTATTTAATGACGTGAATCCTCAGCTATTTGCCAGAAAAGTACTGATTTTAGGAGGAACGCACCAAAAATATGAGGCAAAAATCTGGACATTCTGCAAAAATCTGTATAGTTGAGAGGTATGCCAACACAGCTGTGTACAGTGTTCATGAGTATTACCCAAATTCCAATCCTTTCACTTCTTACTTTCCTGATTTCATAAAGACAGACACATCAAAGGAAAAAATTCACCATGTGCTTCTATAACCATTTCAAGGCAGATATATGACTCTTCCAATTACAAAGTCTCGAAAGCTTTACTGTTTTATTATATATGCTTACTTTGATGACAATGTGTCATACTAGATTAATATGGCATCATTTAGTAAATCATATGGCATTTGTCATACACAGGGTAGAGTTCTACGTTTTGCAGATTGCCTTTTGTGATGCTTATTAGTCTAAATTTTGAATGGCAGTCTGGCCAAAAATAAGACGTGTATTTATTACTCAAGGCAGAAATACATTGGAAATGTGAGCAAGGAAATTAGAGATGGTATAAGCCATATGGAGGCTACTTGCCAAAATACTCGTGTTTCAGTACTCAGTGTTTTATATCTTCCAGATATATTTGGGTGGAAACAATTCATTCCAAAGAAGTACATTCTGAAAGGCATATAAACTGGTTTTCTGTGAATGAGTTCAAGCATGTTATTACTGCTCTTGCTTTGAAGAAAGTCCAGCGCAGCCAGTTCCCATTAGACTTGAAACGCAATCTAAGAATAGTTGGCAATGCACTGTTAATCCCAAATGTCTGCATTTCTGAATGCTGGAAACACTTGGTGATATTACCTGAAATTTTAGATATGTGGCCAAGATGTCAAGTTGCTATATCCATCAATCTTTGCATAAGTCAAATGCTTATCAATATTGGAATAGCAATTGGATATGACCGTAATAGAAACACTTAAGTTTCTTCATATGTAAACAAAACTGCCTGAAATTTGTCACACTATTTGAGGTAGAAGCAGTTAAGCACCAGGACATTTCTACTGAAATTACAGTATAAAAAAGTCATAACTGCTGTGAGATATACTTTATCTGAACTCTACTACTATAACATTTTCACTACGCTGTAAGGTATCCTTACATCCATAAAGCAAGAAGCACTGAAAACAAGCATGTGAATAATTTTGCAGCTTATGACAGACATAACATCAAAACATTACCTCTTTCAACTATACTTAAATTGCACTAACTAAAACAAGCTGGGAAATGCAGAGTTCAAGAAGCAGCAAACTCCATGAGTACATGCATATGGTATAAAAATCTTTACTTCATTGAAACCCAATAATTAGTAGCAACAAAAGGTAATCTTTTAAATGAGCTTTGTTCAGTTTACTGAACTTTATCAGTGGTGACATCAAAACATAACCTCCATCAACTTTAAGTAACACTGACTGCAATAAGCTAGGAAGCAGAACATGAAGCAACAAGCTCTGTGAATTCACACACAAACTGATTAAATAAAAGAAACATAGCATGTCTGTGTCACAGACAAATTAGTTTATCAGCACCATGCAGCAAGGCAGCAGCTTTAACAAATTGCTGCATGGGATCTGAGAAACTATTTATTATATTACACAGCTGACTCTTGCAATAATTCTTCTTTTGGCTTAGTCCAGTTTGTCATAACTTGCCTATTTGTATATATTTTTCACCATATAATATTGTTTGAAACTGGAATATGGATCTGTTTTATAATGATTTCTATTCCATAATATTGCTTCCAGTTGCTTTTTATTCATGCCTAATGTTTTCCTCCTGTAATGAAGACTATAGGACCGTGTTCTGTATAGAACTCAATACTTTGTTAACCATGATATCTGATTGCATTTTATCTCATATCCTCCTGTGCCTTTGCCTACAATTTTCACATCAGCAGCCTATGTCTTTGTTTAAAATGTTATAAAGACGTACACAGTTTCATATTAGCTCCCCACATACTGATTTCTTATTTGCCACTTATCTGCTATATTTCTTATAATATCATTGTCTTCATCTTTTAAAGATCAAAACATTTCTGATGATGTCCTATGGACACAAGCACTTTACCTTTTAGAGAGTTGTGTAGAATTTTATCTGTGTTAGTGACTGATTTACTGGTGAAAACTTTCAGCTTGCTATGTATGAATCCTGGGGACAGCATCTTTTCTGCATAGTTGCTTTTGTTTCTGAATTCTTGGCTCACAGATTTGGCTTTCTGCTAATAAATGTTGCATTATACAGTAACTAGTGTTATATCTTAATGACATACACTGTTAATCTATTGACTATGCACATTATGGAAAAATAATAGACAATACCAGAATTAATTCAATACTATTTTTCATATTGGGTTTACTCCTATAGTCCTTATTATTTACCAAGACTCAATAACTAGCAGTTTTATGTTTTGAGGAAATTTGGTTAACAGCTAACCCCCAAATTAATGAAAATATATTTCTTCTTTTTTTTTTCCCTTTAATTTCTGTGTGGAGGAGGAAGTGAAGGGTCATGGTATGGGTTTGTGGCAGAAAATCTCTAAAAGCATCTGGTTAGTTATGCCACTCTTTATCAACTCTTAGTATTAAGCCTTCAGTTCAATATAAAGTATTTCCTACTTAAGTTCATAGGTTCATAGGTAAGTACTAGGCTATCTGCCCATGGGCATTTATAAGCCTAGCCACAGAGTGATGGCTTTCGCCTCCCCATTAGATTAGTAACCTGGGCCTCTATCAACAGGGCTCCTGAAGTGATCCCAGGGTAGAACTTACGATTACCCATCCACTCATCAAGATTTCTCTTGAAGAGGGTCAGAGAGGAGCTCTGTCGAATATGGATTGGGATTCTATTCCAGAGTGAGGGGAGTCGCTGGGACAGGAATCTATCCCTCCAGCATGTCCTGTTTATTGTTGTACATAGGTTCAAGTCTCTAGAACGAGTGGTTCTGAGGGATCTCGTTTTTTTGAGGTGAAGCATGTCCATTAGTTCAGGGTTTGACATGGCTCTATAGGTCAGGCATAGGTCACCTCTGAGCAGACGGTAAGCGACTGAGAAGAGCTGGAGCTTTTTTAGTCGTGCTTCATAGGGTAATTGTTTAAGGCCCTTAATCCTCTTAGTGAGGTAATTCTGTGGTCCTTCTAGTTGTTGCAGGTGTCTAGTGAGGTACATCCCAAATGGGGCATTGTACTCTATTATGGGCCTAATGAGTGAGGAGTAAAGGGGCACAATCACCTCCTTGGATCTGGATGAGAAACCCTTTGTGATCAGGTGTGCCACATAGAAGGATTTCCTGACTGTTTTGACTATGTGGTTATCAAAGGAGAGCATGCTATCTACTTGGGTACCCAGATCCCTAATTACTTCTTCTGTACTTAGTGGATTCCCATCTATGTGGTAGTTTGTAGGTACTTTGTTTTTCCCAAATGGGATTACTATGCATTTTTTGGCATTTAGCTTGAGGCCGTGACTTTGACACCAGGTGTTTGTCTCTGTGAGACCCTTTTGCAGGATGTCTGTGTCAGCTGAAGAGTCAATTATTGCACCCAATTTACAGTCATCTGCGAACTTGGTTAGCCATAGTCCCTCCGCCTTTACCTGTACTTCGGAGAAATATATACTGAACAGGAGGGGTCCCAGGACTTAGCCCTGTGGGACTCCGCTTGTGACTGGTTTAGAGTCAGACATGGTGCCTGCCACTCTTACCATGTGGGTTCTGTCTGAGAGCCAATTGGCAACCCATCTCGTGACATGGGGGATGATATTTAAGTTGGTGAGTTTGTCTATGATTCCTGAGTGTGGGATGGTGTCGAACGCCTTAGCGAGGTCCAGATATGCTGTGTGGACCACCTTCCCTTCATCTATGGCCTTGGTGACTGTTTTGAAGAAGTTGACCAAGTTCAGGAGGCAAGATCTGCCTTTAACAAAGCCAAACTGGGTGGGGTCCAGTGTCTGGAGGTTCCCAATGTCCCTGTTAATGAGCTCCATGATAATGCGTTCCATGGCTTTGCAGACCAAGCTAGTCAAGCTTATAGGCGATAGCTCCCTGGGTCAGTTGTGGCACCACCTTTGTGGAGTGGTATGACTGTTGCTGTACACCATTCTTTGGGTACATAGCCTGTAGAGATGCTGAGTTTGAATAGTGATTTGAGATGGGGGGTTAGTTAATTTTGAAGCTCGTGTAAGACACAACCTGGGATAGCATCTGGTCCCATTGATGCTGTGTTTTTGGCCTTTGCAAGGGCTGTCTTTACTTGTGTGTCTGAGATATCTGGAGCGCCACATTCTTCTGGGATGAGTGCTAGCCCCTTTGGTGGAGAGGGGAGGGTGAAGTTTGCACTGAACTTGTCAGCCAGGATGTTGACAATGTCGGTTGGTTTAGTGTATTTATGGCCATTATGCACTAGCTCGGAGCATATCTGAGAGTTTGCCCCTAGTCTCTTGACATAGTTAAAGAAGGCCTTATGGTTATCCTTAGAGTCATTGGCTATTTTTCTTTCGAAGTTGGCCTTGGATGATTTAATGAGGGAGCGCAGTTTTTTACTGATGTTAATCAGAGATGCCTTCTTATTTTGGGATTTTGTTATATCTTGCAGGAGTTTCCTCCTTCTGTTGTAAAGTTTATTTATGGCTGGGGTCCACCAGACTGGCTTCCTCTTTTTTGAGGAGTTGGTCTTGGTTTTACTTGGGATAGCTCGGTCCATGCATTCTTGAAAGTGTTCATAGAATGCACTTGTAAAGGATTCTGCTGTTGGGTCATCATTTTCCATTTGATTGAGAGCTTTGAAACTTCCCACCTTGGTCTTGAGGAGTGTGAAGTTGGCTTTAGAGAAGTTTTTTACCTTTATTTCCTTGACTGGGGGGGGAGGGATGTGGATGTCCAGTGTGATTAGTTTGTGATCTGATCTTACCAATGACGAGGTTCCCCATGTTGGTGATGACTGGGTCCAGTATGTTGTCACCTCTTGTGGGAGTGGTGACCAGCTGTTCAAGGGTGTTTGAGTTTATAAACTCAAGGAAGCATTGGGCTAGGGCGTTTGAGCTTGAGTAGTTTTCCCAGTCAATGTTTGGATAGTTGAAGTCACCCAGTAGCATGGTGTTGGGTAGAATCTTCATACTTTCTAATGTTCTCAGGAATGCTGCATGAGGGTCCTGAGACAAGTTGGGAGATCTGTAGCAAGCTATAAATTGAACAGTCAATTTACCCACTGTCAATTGCACTTGGATGGTCTCAGATTCCGTGTGCTGTGCTACTAACCTGGAAGTGTGGGTGTTCTTGATGAATATGGACACACCCCCTCCTTTTGTGTTCGGTCCTGGTTTTGGGACCTAAAGGTATGGTAGGAGTTATAGCCTGGTAGTGCTGGGGTGCTCTCTGGAGCCTTGAACCAGGTTTCTGTCACTGCACATACGTCGATTTCTTCCATACTAAGGAGAATCTTGAGTGCACGCATTTTGAGGTTTAGACTTCTGGCATTGAGCAGCATTACCCTCAGTTTTTGTTTATTATTGTTGTTTATGGAGGTGGGTTTGTCTTTTGAGCCTTGCCTAAAAAAGGCAGTATTGAAGCGGCAAGAGTCTTGGCCAGTATTTGAAAGCCCAGGGATGACAGGTGCAAGCCGTCTCTGGCAAAGCAACGTGGCTTGTCAAGCATGTCATCCCAGGCTGACAAGTACTAGATCCCCTTTGAATGACACCAGTAGTTTAACCAATTGTTGAAACTGATCATTTTTTCTTCGTATGCTGGCATCATTTTGGGTGAGGGCAGGATGCTACTCAGAGTCAGAGTCATACCAGCCTGGACTACATGGCCAGAGAGCTCCTCCATGTCTCTTTTCATGTAGTCCAGGGAGGTACGTCTCAGGTCATTTACGCCATGTACAATGACAGAGTCATATTTGTACTTGTTGTGGAGTGACCTGAGTTCATGTGTTATGTGGCGGATTCTGGCACCTGACAGGCAGCTTACTGTAACCTTCTCCTTGTTCAGTCTAGTGAGTGGGACGTCTGTGTGCCTGATGATAGAATCACCGATTACTAGTGTGCTAGGTGTGTTATTTAGCCTTAGGGGCTGTTTTTGCATGGCACACTAACATTGTGATGTATGTGTTACCTGGTTTCTGTTGTGGGGTGGGGGTTGCTTAGGTGTATGGTTAGGAGGTCTCTGTTGTTTAGGCAGGTTCTTATTTAGAGTCTCCGAGTATGTTTTTGCTTGTTTCTGAGAGTTGTTTTCTGGTGCAGCTATGGCTGGTCTATGTGAGTCCTGTAATGTGGTGCTAGTGTTGCCCTTCTCCTTGTGACTGGTTGATCCAGTCATGGGTTGAGAGAGCTTAGCCTCCAGTTTGGCTGTGTAGCTGCATCTCTCACATATGTTTGTGTTGGTTGGGAGGAGGAGGGGGTTGTCTGTGTACATGAGGCACGTGTAATATTGCCTCAGGATGCCCAGATTCACCAGCTGGACCGGAGAGCACACCTGAAGCTGTCCCTTGAACATGCCTGTATAGATGATTGGGACTGTATTGCTGATTGGCTGAGTAAAGAGCCTTATACTTTCTGAGTATAGGGCTGAAGTGCAAGCTGTAAGCTAGTGCTAGTTTTAGTGAGTTTTAGTAAGTGCCGGTCTTAAATTGCCTTATTTCTAGTGCTGGGTTGAAGTGTTTCAAGTTTCAAGGGAAAAACTGAAGTGCAGACTTCGTGGAGCCTGGAATAGTTTAACCGCAGCTAAACAGCGTTGCGCGGTGTGCAAACCCGTGCTAAGCAGTTTTTATACCAGGGAGATCAAAAAGGATAGAAATTAGCCCAAAATGGCCAATGAGCTACAAGTTGCTGGGCCGGGACCACTCCTACAGGGACAGATAGGCTGCTCAGAGTTCCCTCTCTCACAGTGAACAAGGAAGCCACCTAACTATCCAAGTATGATTTGGGCAACACAGGAACCTTCACCACAGTCCTGGATTCAGCAAAGCCTGAAAACTGGACTAGACTAGTTCACAAAGGCGGGAAAACAAGGAATTTTTGTTGTGTTTTTTTTTTTTTTGAAACAGAAATGCAGAGCTTAAATTACTTTAAATACACAGAGGAGGCTAGCGCACTTGAGTGTGTAGCCTGGATCTGTGTTACAGGTAACTTAAATGCAAAAACGACAAACAGTAACTTTTTTTCAAGTGAAACAAGGAAATAAGTACAGTAAGCAATGCAGATATCACTAGGGATCCACAGAAGTGCTGAAAAGCCACGTTTTAGGTGGAATTAGGGTTTCAGGGAAATAACAAGCAAACAAACAACAAGCATACAAACAAAGCTAGATTTAGCAGGCCTGGATCTAGTCTATGCTACAGCAAACAAGGTGTACCAATTTCAGTAAGAAACAGTTCAAATATGCAGGCACTATAAGCCTTTAACTAAAAATTCCCAGCTCAGAAGGGCAGAGTCCAACCTCTCCTCCCACAAGAGTGCAGACCACGAACCTTCTTAATGTAAAATAACTGGCCTGAAGCCCAAGTGCTTAAACCAGAACTAATACACTTTTAGAATAACAGACACTGAACCCTCAATCAGCAGTTCCCAACTTAGAAGGATGCAAACTACCTGTCCTGCCACCACAGTGCAGGCCACAAACCTTCCTAATGTAAAACAACTGGTCTGAAGCCCAAGTGCTTAATCCAAAAGACTTAGAATGATAGCTACACTTTAATCAAGTTACTGCCAAGCAGTAATAAATACACTTGAATACTTTAAAGAATGCCTGGATTAGTGCTCAAGTTATACAAACAAAGCTAGATTCAGCAGGCCTGGATCTAGTCTATGCTACAGCAAACAAGGTGTACCAATTTCAGTAAGAAGCAGTTCAAATATGCAGGCACTATAAGCCTTTAACCAGAAATTCCCAGCTCAAAAGGGCAGAGTCCAGCCTCTCCTCCCACAAGAGTGCAGACCACGAACCCTCTTAATGTAAAAGCAGGCCTGAAGCCCAAGTGCTTAAACCAGAACTAATACACTTTTAGAATAACAGACACTGAGCCCTCAATCAGCAGTTCCCAACTTAGAAGGATGTAAGCTACCTGTTCTGCCACTACAGTGCAGACCACAAACCTTCTTAATGTAAAACAACTGGTCTGAAGCCCAAGTGCTTAAACTAAAAGGCTTAGAATGAGTTACACCAAGCAGTAATAAATACAATTGAGTACTTTTGAGATGACGCAAAAGCAAAATAAAGTAGGAAGAAACACAAATACAGTAAAAGCAGATAAAAAGAACAACAATTTTTTTTTTGAGTGAGCAAATGAGATGGGCCCAGGAGGACTATCCAAGTGCAAATTTACAAGAGGGGTGGGCAGTTTCAAAGCCACCAAGATTAACACCAAAACAAAAACAAGGAGGGTAGATGGGGACCTACTGAAAAAACAGAGTCACAACTTCCAGCTAGATATTGCTCAATGCAACACAAATTAATTTAAATAGTGTATTATTTGAAAAAAGTGCAGATAAAGATTTACTTAACTTCACTTATACGTTCAGTTAATTGCTTGCAGGTCTTGGCTGGCCAAACCTCACAGTTTAAGCAGAAAATAATTCACTGTACCACTTATATAAGACATAAACTGAATAACAATGAAGTGAACTACCCCCACTTATCACTGGCTATGCAGTTTTTTTAACAAGCCTTAACTGAAAAAACAGAGTCACAACTTCCAGCTAGATATTGCTCAATGCAGCACAAACAAATATTTTTTTTAATTAATTGAACAAAAAACATACATGGATATGTTTTCTGACTAATGCTTTTTTTCTGCCCATTCTCTGTGATTTCTCTCAGCCCAAAGTAACTGTACAGTTCTGAAATCCTTTCACATTCTTTATGTCATTGGTAAGATAACTGCAGTGTCACCTAAACAATCTCTAGATCATCTAAGAAATGTAAATTCTACTCTACTAAATATGTTCACCCCTAATATGGTAATCTGACTTCCAAAGTCCCTGTCTCCCCTCTTTCATTACTATTGTCTGTTGTGCAACCAGTTTAAGTACTTCCCCACTCATTGTTTTCCATACATCCATAACAGTAAGTGCCCACCCAGCAAACCAGTACTGTACTTGAGTAAACCTCATTTTTTAAAAATTGTGTTCTGTTTACTTTCCCAGAGCTCCCATCTGCTTGGTATCCTTGCCACACTCTGAGAGGGTCCTGAGTTAATACTGCCTCATCCTTGTTTTGCACTTTTAATTAACTGTTTGGAGAACTACTGCTTTATTTGTTAATTTTGCCTTTAAATCATTCTAAATGTCCCTAGTACTTGAAATTGCCTAGTCAAGATAGTTTGTTTAAATTGTTTTCTTGTACTTACAGTCACAAGCATTTTTTTTTTTTTGGTGTTATTACATCAAGAGTTTAGTAATGCCCTGTGCAGGCACAGATGCCCACAAAGCAGATTGTATTTATAAAACTTCCCATCGAACTGAAACCTCTAACTTAACTCATTATCTCCACGTAGGGTCACATGGTGCCGCTGTACTTAAACCTGAGTGCTTTCTAAGGCGCTACAAATTGTACGCTGTTACACCCGAGTGCCTTCCACAAGAGTGGGTCACTTCAGCTCCAGTGCTAAGAAATAAATTGAAAAACTACCTGAACTTTATCAGTTACCTTCTCAACTCATGTCTCATTGTGGAGTTGCCAGGTGCTCCTATTTGAATTTTTTCAGAAAATTGGCTTGCCTTGCGCAATCATAGCAAGCCAATTCTGTATGCATTTTTTTCTATGTCATTTACTCCTACATAGCTGTATGATTTGTCTTCTTGATGCCTTCTTTGTTAGACCAAAAAAATAAAAAAAGATCCCCTTTTCCCTCAGTCAACAACATGGCTGTTGTCATCCAGTGCCTGACTATCAGCATAACATATGTACAGATATTAAAATAAATAAATGCAGTTCCATTTTCAAAATATAGTTCTCTACTACTGTTCTTCTTTGGAAGAGGGGGTAGCACTAGGAGCCTGAGTGTGCGAGAATGCATGTATGAGACTGAGAGAGAAATTGAGCTTGTTAATATTTTAGACTCGCTAAGCAGCTATTTAGCGAATATAGAAAAATAAATAAAACAAAAAAAAATGTGAGTGTGTGTATGTCTATGCTTCTGTCTGTATGTGTGAGTGAATGCGTGTATGAAAGCAGAAAGACTGTGCGTATGTGAGAGATCGAGAGAGAGAGAGAGAGATATTGTGTGAGTGAATGCATGTATGCAAGAAGAGACTATGTGTGTGAGAAATCGAGAGAGAGAGAGAGAGCGATCTTGTGTGAGTGAATGTGCATATGAAAGCAGACGAGACTGTGTGAGACAGTGAGAGAGCGAGAGATCTTGTGTCAGTAAATCTGTGTATGAATGCAGAAAAGACTGTGTGTGAGAGAGATCAAGAGAGAGAGTGAGAGCGACTGAGTGATCTTGTGTGAGTGAATCTGTATGAAAGCAGATGAGACTGCGTGTGTGAGAGCTAGTGAAGAATGAGAACGAGCTAACGAGCGATCCCCTAGCAGCAGTTAATAGAATCAAACAAACTGGTACGTATTATAGACAGCCTAAAATAATTTTTTTAACTGCAGAAGCTTATTTGATTAATGAATGTATGAAAAGGTGATGTAACGTGTGTGGACTGGTAAGCCATACAGCTAAACAAATGTGTGTCATATTGCAGTTATTGCAAATCCAATGAATTCATTCCATGAATATAACCATGTTTCAGTGGTTAGCAAAAATTGCTTTGACGGTGCAGTTGATCAACCTAAAATGGATAAAGAGTAAGAAAGATAGCTCTAATATTAATCTGTTTTTATATGTATCCTTCCACAGATAAGATGGTAGTGGTAAGAGTTTGCTATGGACTTTCCTACTAATGCTTTTTTTTTCACTCCAGATAGTAAGACGTTGTCCTGTTAGATTCTCAGCTAAATCATCTTCTGTGCGGAGACATGCGTGAATGGGTGTACCTTCGTTGAAGGTTGTACGTTAGGGCTGGCAACTCAGTACGTAAAAATCTACTGCCAATCATTAGTGGACCGGAGTTCCGCTGTGGTGACCCCTAACCAGGAAAAGCCGAAAGATACAACAACATAAATAAGTAACAAATACCAGGAGATAATCAAGAAGAAATAGGAAATGACCCTACAAATTAAATTACATGAATGGTCTGTGTCCATTTCTGTCTATATCTAGCTAGCCAATGATCCACAAACTGGATTCAGATACATAGTCTACAGTGTATAGTTCAGGGATGCAAGATTACAAATGCCTAGAATTCAGAGCTTGCTCAGACATGTGGAAGGCCATGGACTAACCCTGTAAACATTTGTAATAATGATGAGACTACTGCAAAAAATAAGGTTTAATAAGACGAGCCAGTCTCTGTTCCTACTGGAAGAAATTGTAGCATTAGCCGTGAAATCTATGCCACTAATTCCCAAACATGACACTGCTGGATAGCATGGTTATAGACCCACCCCAGCTACAATATACTGATCTGACTACACACAGACAGCTGGACCATTGCTAGATGTATGCCTAAACACATGAAAACTCTGTCATGCTTTGTGACATGGATGTGCATACTACACATGGTCATCTAATTCTACACTAAAAACAAAAATGCTGACAGTGGTCAATATCCTAACCGAGGCAACTTGCAGCAGCCTGTTGGGAACACCACAGTTATACTACATCAATCCACAGCTACAGTGCTCAGGTTGATCCTAGAATGTATGGTTGTCTCATCAGAATGGCTATTTCGCATGCCCAGAAATCTTGCTGAGAAGAGATGTGAAATGCAGACCTTCTACCATATAGCAGTAATTCCCAGCAGCTGTGGAAAAACTCACTGCACACATGCAATGATATGTGCTCCAAAGATACGTCATGCCACAGCAGTTTATGACTTAGGTTATGAAATTTATTATGCATTTTTTCATATTTTGGTAAATAACTGTGCTAGGGAACATTTCAACCTGCTGAGTAAGGCCTCATTTTGAAGACAGTATTAGTACATACAAAATGGTAAAAGAACTGTATCTGCTTGCTGTACACATATACGAACATCACAGTTTGCTTATGACTTAGGCTATGAAAATTATGATATTTTTTCATATTTTAGTAAATAATTCTGCTAGGAAAGATGGCAAGATAATGAGTTAGGTATCCTTTTGAAGCCACTATCAAAATGTACAACTTCATGTAATGATATGAATTGTGAATGTCATACATGGACAGATGTCACAGTTTGGAAGCAAGTAAGGCAATGTCAGGGGTGAAGTGTAATATTCACAGCAGAACAAACAAATAGCAATTTCTGAAAAAAAAAATAAGGCTCATCTATGACAAGGACAGAAATCAATGACTCTGTTTATTTGTTGCATTATGGAAACTAGGATATTTCTCATTATTATGCCCATTCCTTTTCAAGGGAGCACGGTGATGACACACATGATGGATCATTCTAAAGCTGACATTGAGACACACAACTTATACACTGATATGTAGTCTTTGTCTGTTACAGATGATGAGATATTATGATTTGTTTAATTGTCAGATTATGAGAAATATAATATTAATCATATTTCTGTGAATATTAGTAAAGGAGCATCACACAGTAATGGTTAAGGTATCATTTTAAAGCTGACATTCACACAAACAAATTAATTGCAAATTGCATGAGTCTACATATTGTGATTTGTTTTACCAAAAAGGTAAAAAATATGCTTAACGTCAGCATTCCTTAGCAAATATTTAATAATGACTTAGATACACACCATCAACCTTTATACCATTGGAATGATCAGTGCCTACTGAATAACCTTCATATTTACATTTTAGCTCTTATGGTTAAACAGTTATGAACATTTGTTTTATGTATGGAATTACAAATGGATTATCTGAAAAATAGCTTAGACTGCACTGTTGTTCCTATGGTGGAAGTAAAGCAGTCAGCATTTTCTGATATGCTCCAGGGGAATTAATTAATGTGTCTAAAACAAAGCCATTGTGCAGAGACAAGCTTAGAGCAGCTAGTCTGCAGATTAAACAGCACTACTGTCAAATCTTAGCACAATCTAGCCTATCGTAGTGCCAAACCACAGAGACAATCCAAGGAGACCTCTGTATAACCCAATCTACAACCTACAGTAGCCCACTCAAATACAGATCCAGACAACATGGATATGCAATTTCAAAATGTCTTCACAGCCAGCTTGGTAGATATGGGCATACTGAGACAATGTCATAATTTTCTCATGTTCAGAGATAACCATTTAATCCTTAAAGAAACAAACACAGTATGCCAGAGATGCATATATACAATTTAACTAGAAATTGACAAAGATCTCACATAGAAACAAGGTTGTCAAGAACACACACTATATCCGCCACACATAATCTCCACCAAACATATACACCAACTAGTGCTAAGGCACTAAAAGCAATCTCCCCAAACCTCAAAGACCTCCTAAGCCAGTAAATGGCAAAGCCTATCCACAGAAACTCTAAAGCACTCACCAACAACAATGCCAAACACCACACATATGCCAAAACACAATGCACGCCAAAGTGCAAAGCCCATAAAGCAAGCCAAAACATTACCCAGGACTCTTGTCATGGGGGACTCCATTATAAGATACACATATGCCACACTCACCAGACTGAGCAAAGGAGAAGATAATACTAGAATCTAGAAACACCAATAAATAATGGAAAATGCAGCACGGACTATCTATAATGAAATCTTTTAATGATTCTGGTACCTCGGCCTTCGCCTTCTCATGGAATAACCAACATCAAATATACAGCCATATTTAAATAATCGAACATTAAATATTTAATTGAATCAATTAACTTTTTTCAAACATTTAAAGAAACAAATTCAACTTCATGCCTTACTTACAATAAATTCCCTAATACCAACACCTTTATTATGTACTTATCAAACTGCTTATACCAATCAATTCCTAACATTGAAAAAAATTTTTTTTTAAATAACAAACATATTTATACCTCTAAATTCATACCATTGGGATAGAGAGTATTAAAATTAATAATAAGCCTTGATTCCATATTTAATAACCTTCTTTGAAAATTTCTATTACTCAAACCCACCCCATAGGGTCTAGCCATGACACTGAAAATCAAATCTTCTGTCAATCCCCCATGCTTCTCATAAACATGACTTGCCACTGGACTATCTAACCTAACATTAGTTGTTTTTCTGGAGTCAGGATCTGCCACGTTACACATGCACACAAGTCACTACATCACAGATACCAGTGTAGTTCTAGCATAGTCTATATTGGCATTAATGACCTGAAACATACTTCCCTAGACTATATGAAGAGTAACATTGTTGATCTTTCTGTATGTGTGTCTCAGGCAGGTATGTGACTTGCACTGAACATCATTCTACCTGCACCAAGGATGATGCCACAGTACGAACAAAAAAAGATTCACTTCCACAAGTGACTCACTTTCTGGGGTCTTTCCAGGTGTATTCAATACTTGTCATAATAGGAGGGCATGAATAGCACACCACGTTGCTTTGCAAAGGATGGTCTGTAACTGTTTCCCTTAGGCGTTTGATTATTGGCTAAAACTTTATTCACCTCCTTACAGCCTTTTTAGGCAATGCCAAATTGACAAACCTACCAACATTGCAAATAAATCCCAAAGAAACCTAAATGTGTTACCACTCACTGCTAGGAACCTAAACAAAAACTCAACACCCTACAAATTCTCTTTACTCTAGCAAATATAGACATCTGTGCCACTATTGAGACATGGTTTAAATCTGCAGAAAGTACACTGGTAGTTCAAGGCTTCGGTGCCTTCTACACATTTAGACCATCAGTTGCACAGACAGGGACAAAAGGTGATGGAGTCTCATTCTATATTAGCAACAAGTAACTCTATATTGGTTAAACAGGGCAGTGTCCTAGAATTTATCCACATGCAAATCACCATAGACAAAGTCCCATACCATATCCTAGCAAGCTATAGGTCAGGTCTATGTCCCTAGAATCCCATGGCTCATACATAGACCTACCGGAGACACTAACCATTAAGCTTAATACCCTATTCATGGGAACACTTGAACTACCTCTGCAAACTGGGAAATATACATTACCTCATAATTGCAGGCACAACACTTCCTGGACTTTATTAACACAATACCCATGACCAGATAGTGCTCACACACAACAGAGGTTCCGACATGCTGGACCTGGTATCCACCAATGTGGGAGAGCACTGCACCCCTCCCCCAGTGTCACATCCTTGCTGATTAAGTCAGACCACAAAGCAAGTTCCTACAAACTAAAAATCAACTTGGTAACCCCAGCAAGCCCTGTAACAGTTAGGAACTATTCCAAAGCAAACTACATCCAGTTAAGTGATAGTTTGTCAAAATGTAGTGCCCCTTCCAACCCTGAGTTCACATCAACATATGCACAATTGTTCACAGAGACCCTGTAAAGCCATGTAAATGGCTGTATATAGGCTGTTGCACCTTCTAGAAGTAAGCCCAAAACAATCTCTAAAAACAAACTACACTGGTGGAATCCTAACCTTAACAGGGTATACAACAAAAGGAAAAGAATCATGACAAAAATCAGGAAGAGCAACTCCCTAATGATAAGATCTCTCTAATTAAACTAAACAGGAAACTAAGATGGCTAATTAAATCAAACAGGGCCACTTACATGGCCAAGATAACCTCACAGGCTAAAGATAACCGCAAGGCCTTCTACAGCTATGTCTGAAAGCTCAAAGGCAGCACACATCAGTAAATGGCGCCACCTTCGCTGAGCAGAAAGACATAGCAGATTTGCAGGCTGACAAATTCAGCTCAAACTTGACCCCTCCACTACCACCCACCTCGCCCCATGAAATACGAACTACTAACAGGGAGCAAGTCCTGGCGACACTCGCTAAAGCCAAAAACAGAGCCTCAATGGAGTTCAACAATATCCCAGAATGCCTCCTACATAGCTTGAAACATGATCAGTAAGGACCACTTGAATCATTTTACAACTAAAACCTGAGAACAGGCTTTCTATCGTCAGAATAGAGGACTACAATTCTTATCCCACTTCACAAGGGTGAGCCATCAACCAACCCTGGAAACTACAGACTTGTTAGCCTGACTAGTTTTATATGCAAAGCCATGAAAGAATTATCATGGAAATAATCAAAAAAGACTTAAGCAAGCTTCAGACACTGGACTCAACCCAGTTTGGCTTTGTCAGGGAAAGGTCATGTCTACCAAACCTGATTGGGCCTCTTTGAGAAGGTCACCAATGGAACGTTTGAGGAGAAATGGTGCATACCACCGACCTAGACCTGGCTAAGGTATTTGATACAATATCTCACGGGATTATGCCTGACAAATTCACCAAACTGGGCATAAGTCCCTACATAACTCACTGGGTTGCCAACTGGCTCACAAAAAGGACCCAGGAAGTCAGGATTGGTAATACCACCTCGACTAAGAGACCAGTCATCAGAAGGGTACCTCAAGTCTCTTTGCTGGGACTGCTCCTATTTGGCATCAACTTTACACAGGTAAAGGCTAATGTGAAGGGTCTTTGACTGACCAAGTTCACAGATAACTGCAAATTGAGAGCTATTATAGACTCCCCCCATGACACAAACATTTTACAACAGGGTCTAACACAGACAAATGATTAGTGCCAAAGTCATGGACTAAAACTCAATGCCATTTGGGAAAACCACCCAGGCTAATTACTCCATCAGTAAGACACCCTAAGAACTGACCTTCTAAGTTGGGAACTGCTGATTGAGAGCCCAGTGTCTGTTATTCTTAAAGTGTATTAGTTCTGGTTTAAGCACTTAGGCTTCAGGCCAGTTATTTTACATTAAGAAGGTTCGTGGTCTGCACTCTTGTGGGAGAAGAGGCTGGACTCTGCCCTTCTGAGCTGGGAATTTCTGGTTAAAGGTTTATAGTGCCTGAATATTTGAACTGTATCTTACTGAAATTGGTACACCTTGTTTGCTGTAGCATAGACTAGATCCAGGCCTGCTGAATCTAGCTTTGTTTATATGCTTGTTGTTTGTTTGCTTGTTATTTCCCTGGAACGCTAATTCCACCTAATACGCGGCTTCTCAGCGCTTCTATGGATCACTAGTGATATCTGCATTGCTTACTGTACTTATTTCCTTGTTTCACTTGAAAGAAAGTTACTGTTTGTCGTTTTTGCATTTAAGTTACCTGTAACACATTGCACTTAAGTTACCTGGCACTTGCTCACTAAAGCAATTATATAAGTCAGCACTATAAATTAAAAGCACTACACCCTCACTCCCCACTGGCCCTGGTTTTCAATTATTAAGGAATTCCCAATATTATTCTAGCATGTCCAAAGGTCAGTTGTCAATCTCCTCTCCGGTCCAGCTGGTGAATCTGGGAATCTTGAGGCAATGTTACAACTGCCTCATGTACACAGACAACCCTCTCCTCCTCCCAACAAATTCCAACACATGTGAGAGATGCAACCATATAGCCAAACTGGAGGCTAAGCTCTCTCAACTCAGTACTGGCATAACCAGTCAGGAGGAGAAGGAAACCACACTCACTACAATTCCAGTCTCACATAGACCTACCACGACAGCAAACCAAACACATAATCACACAAAAACATACTCGGAGGCTCTAAATAAAGATCTGCCAAAGCAGCAGAGACCTCCAAAGCAGACACCCAAGCAGCCGCTACCCCAAAACAAAACACGTGCAACACATATCTCACAAAGCCAGTGTGCCGAACAGTCACAGCCCTTAAGACTAAACAACACACCTGATACACTTGTAATAGGTGACTCTATCATCAGGCACACTGACGTCCCGCTCACCAGGCTGAACAAGGAGAGGGTCACGGTGAGCAGCCTGTCAGGCGCTAGGATCCGCCACATAACACAAGCACTCAGGTCACTCCAAGGCAAGTACAAATATGACTCAGTCATTGTCCATGCTGGTGTGAATGACCTGAGACGTACCTCCCTGGACTACATGAAAAGAGACATAAAGGAGCTCTCTGAGCATGTAGCCCAGGCCGGTATGATCCTGACCTTGAGTAGCATCTTACCCTCACCAAGAATGATGCCACAATATGAAGACAAGATGATCAATTTCAACAACTGGCTTAAGTACTGGTGTCATTCAAAGGGGATCCAATGCCTGTCAGCTTAGGATGATATGCTCGACAAGCCACGATGCTTCGCTAGGGACGGCTTGCACCTGTCACCCCTGGGCTTTCGGATATTGGCAAAGGCTCTTGCTACCCCCATAATGCCTTTTTTAGGCAAGGCTCAAAAGACAAACCCACCTCCATAGGTATCACAAGGGATAAGAAACTAAGAGTAATGCTGCTCAACGCCAGAAGTCTAAACCTCAAGATACATGCACTCGAAACTCTCCTTAGCATGGAGAACATCGATATCTGTGCAGTAACAGAAACCTGGTTCAGGGCTCCCAAGAGCACCCCAGCACTACCAGGTTATACCTCATACCATGCTTATCGGCCCCAAAACTTGGACCGAACCACAAAAGGAGGGGGAGTATCGATATTCATCAAAGATACCCACACCTCCAGGTTGGTGGCAAAGCACAAAGCATCAGAGACTATCCATGTGCAACTAACAGTGGGTAAAACTGCCTTCCAGTTTATAGCCTGCTACAGACCACCCTCCCAAACCCAGGAACCCCACTCGGCCTTCCTGAGAACACTGGGAAATATGAAGGTCTCTCCAAACACCATTATATTGGGCGACTTCAACTACCCAAACATAGACTGGGAGCATTACTCTAGCTCCAACACCCTAGCCCAAAGGTTCCTAGAATTTATAAACTCAAATGCTATGGAACAACTTTTTACCACTCCCACAAGAGGGTAAAAACATACTGGACCTGATCATCACCAACATGGGGACTCTATGCTCCAGACCAGAAGTGTATCCCTCACTGGTAAGATGAGACCATAAACTAATCTCACTGGATATTCACATCCCGACCCCACCCCCTGCCCAGAAAACCACAGTGAAAAACTTCTCTAAAGCAAATTTCACACTCCTCAAAACTGAGGTGGAATCCTTCAAAGCCCCCGGGCCTGTGGAAAATATGGCCCAGACCGCAGAATCCTTTATAAACGCATTCTATGAACACCTTCAGGAATGCATGGATCATGCGATCCCAAATAAAACCAAGACCCAATCCCCCAAAGGCAGACGTCCTGTCTGGTGGACCCCAGCCATAAACAAACTATACAATAGAAGGAGGAAGCTACTAAATGATGGAGCAAAATCCTAAAAAGGGAAGGCATCACTGATCAGTATTAGCAAAAAACTACGGGCACACATAAAATTGTCTAAGGCCAGCTTCGAGAGAAAAATTGCACAGGACACTAATGATAATCACAAGGCTTTCTTTAGTTATGTTAGGAACCTGGGTGGTAATTCCCAGATATGCTCAGAATTAGTCCAAAATGACAAAAAATACACCGAACCCACAGACATTGCCAACATCCTAGCTGACAGGTTCAGCGCAAACTTCTCTCCCCCCTTCCCACCAAAGGGCAAATATCTATCCCAGCAGAGTGCCGCCCCCTGACATCTCAGGTGCTCAGGTAAGAGCCGCCCTCCCCAAAGCAAGAAACACAGCATCAATGGGACCAGACGGTGTCCCGGGCTGCGTCCTACATGAACTCCAAGAAGAGCTAAACCCAAACATAAAACTACTGTTCAATCTCAGCCTTACTACAGGATATGTGCCCAAAGAGTGGCGTACAGCAACAGTGGTCCCTCTCCATAAAGGTGGTGCCTCAACGGATCCTGGAAACTATCGCCCCATAAGCCTGACTAGCTTGGTCTGCAAAGCTATGGAAAGGATCATCATGAACCTCATAAATAAAGATATTGGGGACCTACAAACACTGGATCCTACCCAGTTCGGCTTTGTTAAGAGCAGATCCTGCCTCTTAAACCTGGTTGATTTCTTTGAAACAGTCACCAAGGCCATTGACGAGGGGAAGGTGGTCCACACAACCTACCTGGACTTTGCAAAAGCCTTCGATACAATACCCCACCCGGGCATTATAGATAAGCTCACCAGCTTAAATATAAACCCCTATGTCACTAGATGGATTGCAAACTGGTTCAAGGACAGAACCCACATGGTTAGAATTGCTGGAGCCATGTCAGACTCCAAACCAGTTACAAGTGGTGTCCCACAAGGCTCAGTCCTGGGACCTCTCTTGTTCGGTATATATTTCTCGGAGGTACAGGCCAACACGGAAGGACTGTGGCTGACCAAGTTCGCAGATGACTGCAAACTAGGCACCATAATCGACTCTCCAGCCGACACAAGCATCCTCCAAAAGGACCTCATAGAAACAGACAACTGGTGCCAGAGCCATGGCCTCAAGCTAAATGCCAAAAGTGTATAGTCATCCCTTTGGCAAAAACAAAGTGCCCACAAATTACCACATAGGTGGTAATCCATTAAGTACAGAAGAAGTAATTAGGGACCTGGGTACCCAAGTTGATAGCAATCTCTCATTTGACAACCACGTGGCCAAAGTGGTTAGAAAAACATTTTATATAGCCCACCTAATCATGAAGGGATTCACATCTAGATCAGGGGACGTCATCGTGTCTCTTTACTCATCCCTCATCAGGCCCATAATTGAGTACAATGCCCCTTTTGGGATGTACCTTACCAGACACCTGCAGCAACTGGAAAGACCCCAAAAGTACCTCACCAAGAGGATCAAAGGGCTCAAACAGATGCCATATGTTGCCCGGTTAAAGAAACTCCAGCTCTACTCAGTGGCATACCACCTGTTCAGAGGCGATCTGTGCCTGACGTACAAAGCCATGTCCAACCCGGAATTAATGGACATGATGCACTTCAGAAAATCCAAATCCCATCGAGCTACGCGCTTGAGAGACTTGAATCTCAGCACTGAAATAAATAGGACATGCTGGAGGGACAGATTCATAACCCAGAGGCTCCCTTCACTGTGGAATAAAATCCCAGTCCAGGTTAGGCAAAGTCCCTCATTGACTCTCTTTAAGAGGAATCTTGATGAGTGGATGGGGGATCGTAGGTTTACCCCGCGTATCACTTCTGTGTCACTGTTAGACAGAGGCACAGTATACTAACCTCGAAAAAGGGCATAGCAAAATAAATTTAAAATGGGTGGCGAAAGCCAAACACATTCTGGCTAGGCTTATAAATGCCCTAGGGCAGATAGCCTAGTATGAACCTATGAACCTATGAACCTTACAGACCCTGTAGTCAGGGATCTTGTCTTTGACCAATATGTGGCCAAGATAGTAAGAAAATCATTCTATGTTGCCCAACTTATAAATAAGGGCATGACATGCAGGTCCAAGTAAGTCATAGTGCCACTTTACTTGGTCCTTATCAGACCTATTAATGAGTATAATGCCCTCTCAGCATGTACCTGAACAGACACATGCATTAGTTGAAATGCCCACAAAGGTTCCTTACCAGAATAATCCAGGGTATAAATACATTGTCCAATATGGATTGCCTCAAAGCTTTATCTCTACACTCTGTCTCCAACAGATTACTGAGAGGTGATCTATGCTTGGCATACAAGGCGTCCTTGGATCCAGCTCTGATGGAAAGCTTTATCTCTACACTCTGTCTCCAACAGATTACTGAGAGGTGATCTATGCTTGGCATACAATGCGTCCTTGGATCCAGCTCTGATGGACCTTTTGCACATCCACAAAATGAACAACATCAGAACCATTAGATCCAAGGATTTAAATTTTGCTTGTGACATAAATAAGACATGTTGGCAAGACAGATGGGTGTCTCAGAGGATTACCATGCTCTGGAGCAAGCTCCCCATCAATGTAACCTTGACCAATGAACGGGAAATTGGAAATTCACCCTGGGTCTGGTCCCCATGGCTCTGATTGACAGAGGCATACAGTAACGTTCAAACTAACATAGCCCCCCAAATAACTTCTAGAACCTTCCTAACTAACACATCCTCTCCTAATAAATGCCCATGATTCATAGGGACACAACTGGGTTGGATTGTATGGCTGAGCTTATTAGGCCCTGGTGGTCATTAGACTAATATATACCCATGAACCTGTGAACCTATGTCCAATATGCCTGATGTACATAATTATTGCATGGTCTGTAATTAATTTTCAGGTCATATTTTCTACATTAAACAACATCCTCTTTGGTCTAAGAAGGACCTTTTTGTATAATTTTCTGACTGTACTTTGCAAGAGGTTAATATCAATCTCTGCTTGTACTTCTATTCCACAAGTAAATTCATAGTATTTCTCCCATGTATCCCCTATTGCAAATAATTCTTTCTCTATCAAATCATGTCTCTTTTGTGCATTTGCAAATGCTCTTGACCTTTTGGCAATTGGTATGTTTTTCTCTAAGAGCACAGCTCTCATACCATTCTCACAGACATCCAGCTGTAACATAACTGCCTTATTCACATCGTAGTATACAAATCTTAAGTGCTTCGGTTACTATTTTTTTAACATTTCAAAATGTTTCATTTTCACAGCTTCATTCCCAGTCATCTTCCTGTTGCAACAACTTTCTACAAGGAGTCAGTACCTCAGACATATAAGTTACAAACTGCAAGATGCTACATCATTCCAAGAAATATCATCAATGCCTGCTTGTCTTCTAGCTTTAGCATCTGTACTATTGCTCTGGCCTTTTCTGAGTCTGTCTGTTGTCCCTCTGGCTATAGAATATTACCCATATATTTTACATTTCCTACTTTTACTTTACACGTGCTTTTACTTAATTTAAAATGATACCATCCAAGTGTATTCACCATCTATATTACCCTCTTGTAACTTTTCCCTTGTGTGTAATCACATTATTACAGATTGTCAGCTATGTTTACAATACATGTACACCTTCACTTACCTGTGTAAGAGATCTTTAAAGGATTTATAGTACTAATGAAATACTGAACAGAAGTTTCAGAAAGTTATATCTTTCTAAAGATATATTACATGTTCACTTCTTCAAATTATATTCATCTAGCTTTATCTAAAAGAATTCCATTGCTTGCATCTAATAATGAAAATAATTTAGCATTTGGCATAATTGACAGCATTTTCAAATTTTAAAGATGGATAATATTCTGTTTGAGTCTCTTTGAATATAAAAATGTGGCTGTTGCCTGCTTTACTTTAATGTGCATGCAATTCAGTCATTCTGTTCAATCTTTCTGTTTCCTAAAGAAACCTGACCTTCCCATTCCGTTCCATTCCTGCAGAGAGCTATTCTTGACAGCTACTGGTATTTACTTTGGAGCGTATAATATTGACATTGATTTTGGCATGATACGGATATAATGATTTCTGGTAAGCTATCTAAACCTACAAACTAATCAGCATAGTCATGTCAGATGCCCTTGCCTTAGTTCTTTACACTGTTTTAAATGGCTGTGTAGCTGCATGGCTGTTTCTATAAACTTTTACTGTGTGCTTATACATTGCAAATATATTTTACCATGCCCAGCCTTCACATGCCAAATGACCAAAACTGTAAGATGAATTAACTTGCTTATTTAATTGTACTTTTTGCAAAAATATCTCATACTTTTTATTATTTTTTGTCACATTATTATTGCATACAATGGCTTTCCTTGATGTCTTGACTGCAGCAGTAATGTCCACAGCGAATAGATTGTTTTTCGGTGTTTTCATTCTAAATACTGCACATTATTTTTGCACTAATATTATACTACTCCTGTGTTTAGCTTAAATTAAACATTTCTTTTTCTAATTCTAAATTTTTCTTGCCAGTCAAACTGGTTATATTGTTGTACTGTCTTTTACTCTACGATTTCTCAGCATAATATATTTCTATTTTAATAGCATTACTAAAGAGCTTGTTTTCTTATTTCTAGTTGTTGTTGTTGTTTGTGTTTTCGGCTTTTCCCGGTTAGGGGTCGCCACAGCGGAACTCCGGTCTGCTAGTGATTGGCAGTCGATTTCTAGTATCACAAAAATTCTTCTAAACACACACATTCTATTTTCTGCATCTTTGCACAATGCTTCTTTCTATCCAAGCTTCTACAAAACTGATTAAAAGCTGAAAACATTTCTCTCTCAGATTTAGAATTATGCATACCACAGGTTTGAATTCTGGCTGTGTCATATTTGGACCAATTGGATATCTTTGTAATCAACATTACTATTTTGTAGATGTTTACTTACCACTTCATAATCTTGTCATTATTTGACTGGGCTCTGTCTTACACACATCCATTTTACTTCTTCTGCATGTGCCTAAAGAACTAGATAAAGTCCAATGTACCTATTTTAAAACAGTGCTCATATTTTACATAATACAAACAATTCTCCTTCTTGTAAGTGAATTGTGCAATTGGCAAAACCAAAAGCATGTGGCTGAATTCTTTGGTTGCATCATCATTTTTAGTTTATGCAGAGATGTTTCTTCTCACAAAGAAAAAAATGCTATTTTATTTGTCTCCTCTTCTTGAAAGGATTAAAGTATGAAATACCTCTTATATGTTCTTACCCTCTGAAATGCAGAAGTACGGCACATTGTACCTTTTCAGGCATCTGGTCATTCTACTCATGGAGAAATATATATAATTTCTATATCCTCTAAACTGTTATTTCATAGATAATTCGTGGTGATTACTCTCAGAAAATCTCTCCATGAAAGAATAACATAGTCTGTTGACTTCTCACATTCGGTAAAAGTAAAATTTGAATTGGCAACTATAAAGATACATTTCTTGTTACAGATTATATTCCAGCACTACAGACTGCTGAAAGGACTGCTTAAAAAGTATTGGTCGTTAACTGAAACAAGTGTAAGTGACAAATCCTTGAAGTTGGAGATATCCTGCCTGCCATATTCCATACCAAATTATACAGTTTTTGATGGAAAAAATGTGTTATTTCTGAGTGTTAAGTGGATAAGGTAACATCCTATTTTTTTTTAGCTGAAAATTCCTACCATGTCATCATGGAAGACTGAACACATAGTGTTTCACTATCTAAATTAATGTATAGGTTACCATATTCTCATTCTAAAAGCATTAGCTCAAAATGGCCCACCATATTTTAAAACCATCCTGAAAAAACTCCAGTCCTAAAGAACATACTAAAAAATTACGCCAATAAATGTCTTCATCACTGTAGCAATAAGACACTATTAGAAATAACAAAAAGCAAAAATCATGCTGGAGATTCCCTGTACTCATGTTACATCACCAAAGATTGGAATAGTCTTCTATTACACATCAAAACAAATACTAATGTAGAACAATTCAAAAAACTACTAAAAGCCCACCTATCTGCCTCATGGATATGCCCATGTACTGAACCAGGATAAAAAAATACTAAATTAAAAATAACCATAACGCCATCTAACTCATGCTATACTAGACAAATACATTAAAAAGTTAATACTTCTAGTCTCTGCTACCATCATCTTATGTAGTTCAACTAAAATCCCTTCTAGCTCCATCCCTGGAACCTCACTACATACATATCAAACATATTTACTTCTAGTTTCCTCTTTTCTCCTTCCACACATCGCTTACTTAACAATCCCATAGCCCATGCACACAGCTATTAACTAACCTGGTAAAGCCTGCACTAAAGTAACCAGCTAGAACAGAACTACCTATGCAACTTTTCCTGTCCTCAGGAGTAACCTTAACCACTAGTCCTGTCTTTATTCTATCCTGTCTAACATTCCACCAACTGTAACATGTCTGTCTTCACAAAACAAAATGTATCTTTTTATTGTTTCTCTTACAAAACATTGTGCAGTATATTAAACTTGTTAACTACTCTTTTGTAAAATTGTTGTGTTAATTCTTTGTATGTCTTTGAGCTTTTCTCCCCGGGCCTCCGCTGAAAATGGACATGTTGTCCAGTCGGACTTTCCTGGTAAACAAATGTAAAATAAAATCATAAATAAATAAAAATCAGTGGATGATTCTTAATTTCTAGAAAGGCAAGCTATCAGCTAGTTCTTGCAAGTGAAATATCACACATTGAAAATTAATACGTGATGTAGTTGTGAAACCATAATGTAAGAAATTGCTCCTCTACAAAGATAAGTTGTTTTGCATACACATAATTCTTTGCAGTTGTATGTAAATTATCACCCAGTACCTGCCATGACATCATTTATTTGGTGTGGTTATGGAGACAAACTATGTGAACAGTGAAAAAAAATAGAATAGCAACCTGTAATCTCAGTTCTTCTGCAAGACCACTTGCAAGTTTAACATGAGGAGGACAACAAGGTATGAAAGTGATAGTAAAGTAAATATGTCTTCAAAAGCAGCCAATACACTTTAATAACTCAAAAATGAATAAACAGATGAATGTCATGGAGTACCTTTCATCATTTGTAATACTTATCAGGATGTTCTCAAATGATACAGACACAAGAAATGTGCTATCAGCCTCCGGCCAAGTACTGGAAGTGAGACAATATGACCTCCTTGTTCCCAGTTTTATTGCTGTGACTAGATGTGAACATATGGGTTCTACAGTATTTGGACATTTCATGTGATCAACAGTGGCTCTATGCTTCTGTGTTGAAACCAATATTTTGTGATTTTCTGAAAGGGCATAACAGTAGCAATATCAAGGAGTGGTAGGTAAATACACAAATTTATATTACAGTTTTAAAGATTAAGTTTAAATATTCTTTAAAAGATCAAATTTTAATGACAGAGAGACGTTATTTTTAAGATAGGTATGGTTCTGTGACTGATGCAGATTTAAAAGAAAGAAGGTTGAGTCAATGCTTTTGTTCAGTTAGGATGCATTGCCTGGAGTACTTTTTAGACTCTGTCACTTATACTGTCCAGTGAACTGTCAGGTTTACTTTTTTAAGTGCAGATGTATACCTTGCATCCTGCTGAGCATATAGTTGGAGGTAGAGGCAATTGCAGTATATGCAAATTTACTTTTTAGTATATGGAGATAGTTGCACTGTGATATTCAAAGATGGCAAGTGCTGACGTGACATTAATCACTCTAAGATGGTATTATTTCTGTCTTTTTGATGTTAAATTCCAGCAGTATGCAATGGAACTACAAAACATCTAAATTAAATGGTAAAGCACAATATTTTTTCAGAATCATCTGTAGTTTCATTACACACAGCTGAGATGGAATTGAATACACCAGCTTATAATGATTATTTTTTATGAGTAAGTACTAGCTATCCTTGATTACCACCTCCTGATGTGTACAGTTTTCATTTTCTGTCACAGAGGCTGCATTTTCACATTTCAGTCAAAATAAAATATCTCTCTTTTGCCTTTACTTTCAAAAATGTTCTGTGCATTGCAATTGCATTTCTGTATAATATATAACTTGTGGAGATAATTATAGTGAAAATAGTTATGTTTGGTGTGATCATGTACAATTTCTGAACACTGATGATAACAGAACTTATTACACATAAGTTTCCTGGTAAAAATCATTACTCAAGGATTATAAAAACATTGCTCAAGAGGAACAAATGTTAGGCATGAGCTCTGCAGTATACAGAACTCTTTGAAAATATAAAATGACAGTTAAATTCCTTAGAAACCTTTTAAAATTTGTTAGTAATGTGAATTTTGATTTTAATGAGAGTCTCAGCAGAAAATAATCTCCAAGTAAATAGTACATTTTCATGGAATTTGATTCTGAGACATTGTTAAAATGAGGAATAAAGTGACCTAACTGTAATAGTTCTGCTTCACTTCAGCCAAACAAAAAGCGTGTTTCCCAACCCTGCTATTCAACACTAAGTATAAGGGAGAAGACTGTACATTTAAATTATCTGTTAACCAAGCAGAATAATGATTATTTAATTCTCAATGAATATGCCAATATACTCAGAAATGTTAAATTAATGTCAGACTTAACTATAGATTTTCTTGCTCATATTGTAAGTGGAAATGTATTCCTTAATCCTAAAACTGAATAATTAATGGCTATGTTTTCCTTATTGATATTTATTTCCAGTATTAGGCTCCTTAGTCTATTGTTAACTCCTTCTCACTCAGTTATATATTCTGTGCATAGATTTTCAAACACAGCTGGCTCAAACATTGTCTTCTAGACAAGGAAGATGTCACTGAAAGTACCATAAAAGAGATGCAATCTATTCAGAGCTCCTGAGATTTTCCATATAGTAGGCCCCCATGTTATTACACTCATTTCAACCACGTGCAACTTATTACATAGTACACTATCTTCTGCCAGATTCATATTATTTTTTAGTAAAAGTAAAAATAGATGCATTAGTTTGTACTACAATGCCATGTCCATTTTGTATTTTTCTGAGTACATTGCATATGTTCTTAGTTTTTGTTTTTAAACTTAAAAGTTTTGTGTCTTCTGCCTTACATGAGATATTATTACCAAAGCATAACTTTAGTCTTCCAGTGTCTTTTATTTTGTTTTATCTCTGATGTTCTACAATGCCACACCACAATCCTTAAGATAACCAACAAGAAATACATCCTTTTTGCCAAGACAGACACCCTGTTAAAATAATATTTCATGAGTAATCTGCAGCTGAGCTGGGACACAAATACATGCCCAGAAACCATCAGTGATTAAACTGAATATCCTGGCAATAGTTAGTCATCTCCATGTCTTATATAATGGTAGATTTACCACAAATTATGTTCTGGCAGAGTACCACTTCCTTCTCGTGTTAATGTATGTAAATTCAAAAAAAATTCTAAAGAATTCATTATAAGGAACTACACAAGTTTAGACACAGTTTTCTTGGTGTAAACCACTTCCGATGGCCATAACTGTAACTGTCACCATTCACTCCACTTACATTCTAAGTTTATATGACATTCTTTGCGTTCGCTGAACAGCTTCTGGATAGCCTAACACTACTATTTCTGCGTTTGTTTTGTCTCAGGTGACATCTCTAATTTGGCAGCAGTTTAGTTTCTGTAAAGTTTCCCCTGCATATTAGTTATCTGCTAAATATAATTCTTTTATCAGGATATCTTAGTGACCTTGCTGAGATCACTTATTTTATTAGATGTCAATACACTTTACTTTCAGTTACTGGAAACTGGTTGATATCTGTTCCTTTTGTTCACTTGTAGAACAATTACTACTGTGCTACAAATAATTTTGAAGGTCATTGTTCAAAGTCTGTATATGGCGTGGGGTGGTGGTATCCTTCCTGCCTTTACTCCACCCATCCACATGGTCACTTTACTACCACACATCCTCACAATCATCACACTTGTGCCCTAACTGATTAAGTCTGCACATGGCATGGGGTGGTGATATCCTTCCTGATTTTACTTCCACCCATCCTCATGGTCACTTTACCTCCATCCATCCTGATAGTCATCACACTTGTGCCCTAAATGATTTAGTCTGCACATGGTGTGGGGTGGTGATATCCTTCCTGCCTTTACACCCACCCATCCTCATGGTATCTTTACCCCCACCCATCCTTACGGTTATCACACTTATGCCCTTTTCAATCACTTTCCTTACCAATCATATTATGCAGTCCTAGTATGAAATCACTCAGCCCATTAGACAGGATCCATACACATTCCATTTATACAGCTTTGTCCGCTATTCCAGACACCACTGGTCACACATTTCTTAATTTTCAAGTCCTTCTCTTTCATTACTAAAAATGTTAAAGATGTTTAAATACATAAGCAAAGATGATGACCAATGGCTTCAAAAAAATAAGAAAAGACCAAAGGTTCCTGAAAACAAGAAAAGGTATTTATTGAATCTTCTAGCACTTTGGCAAAAGTTTTCAGTGGCGATTTTAAAATAGTGTATTAAATTTAATAGCACTCTGGCAAAAACCTTCAGTGAGAATTTAAAATGCATTTATTAATTTCTCTAGATTCTTGACAAAAGCCTTCAATGGTGATTTAAACAAACACACATACATGCACATAATAAATAAAAAATATAAGTTTAAAAGAACCACTGATGTAAAAAATCAGATGATTCTAGCTGCATTCCATGTTCAAGTCTTTAGGCATCAAAATGGTATATTTAGGTTCATAGGTTCATAGGTAGGTACTAGGTTATTGGCCCAAGGGCCTATGTAAGCCTAGCCAAAAAGTTTCCCTGGCTTACACCATCCAAGAAAGTTATTTTCCTGTGCCACTGTCGAGTAGAGACACAGAAGTGATCCCCGGGGTGTATTTCCTATTTCCCATCCACTCATCAAGATTTTCTTGAAGAGTGCTAATGAAGAACTTTGCTTGACATAGATGAGTAAGCCTGTTCCAGAGTATGGGAAGTCTCTGGGGCAGGTATCTATCCCTCCAGCATGTCCTGTTTATTGTGGTGACAAGGTTTAGGTCCCTAGAACATGTAGCTCAGAGGGATTGGGATTTATTTAGGTGTAGCATGTCCAACAGCTCTGGGTTTGACATAGCTTTATATGTTAAGCAGAGATCACCTTGGAGTAGGTGATATGCTATGAAGTAAAGCTGGAGTTTTCTGAGGCGGTCAGTGTTTTTGTTTTTGTTTTTTGTTTGAGGCCAGTAATCCTCTTTGTGAGGTACTTCTGTGGCCTTTCCAGCTCCTGCAGATGTCTTGTGAGGTACATTCCAAAAGGGGTGTTGTACTCTATAATGGGTCTAATGAGTGTCGAGTAGACAGTATATACATTCTTGTGAGACATACAGATGTCCCTGTAACTAGGCTGGATAAGGAGAAGGTCATGGTCAGCTGTCTGTCAGGTACCAGGATCCGCCATATCACACATGCACTCAAATCTCTCAGAAACAGGTACTGTTATGACTCTGTCATAGTCAGTGTGTTTGGTGTGAATGACTTGAAATGTACCTTTCTGAACTATATGAAGAAAGACATGACTGAGCTCTTGGACTATGTGACTCAGGCAGGTACTTACCTAGCCTTGAGCAGCATTTTACCTTCACCTAGGATGATGCCTCAGTACAAACAGAAAATGATTGACTTCAATAATTGGCTTTGTTTCTGGTTTCATTCTAAGGGGGTACAGTATCTGTCAGCCTGGGATGACATGATCGACAGACTTCGAAGCTTTGCCAGAGATGGTCTCATCTGTCACCCCTGGGATTTTGGCTACTAGCTAAGCTCTTGCTACACCCATACTGCCTTTTTAGGTAGTGTCTCAAGGGGAAAATTCCCAATGTAAAAACTCCATATAAAAACAACCTCAAGGTTATGCTGCTAAACTCTAGGATTCTTAACATGAAATTGGACTCACTGGAAGCAGTCCTCACCTTGGAAGACTTAGATATTTGTGCAGTCACGAAGATCTGGTTCTAGGCTGTGGAGAGCACCTCAACTATACCAGGTTACACCTCCTTCCACACATTCAGGCCACAAACTGAAGGCATGAAAACTAAAGGAGGAGGTGTATTGGTATTAATTAAAGATAAATACACCTCCAGATTGGTTAAACAGTATGATTCCCTGGAGATAATTCAGGTGCAATTAACTGTGTAATTAACTGCTGGTAGGATACCTATTCAAGTCATTGCCAGCTACAGGACCTCCCCCATGAATCAGGGCACCCACTCTGCCTATTTGGATCAACTTGAGTCTAGCAAGATATAGCCAAACACCCCAGTTTTGGGAACTACCCATCCATTGACTGGGTAATTTGCTTGTGCTCCAACTCACTTACCCAACATCCAGGATATTGTGCTTACCATTATTGGGGACCACTGTAGCACCCCCACAGTGAGGTCTTCCTTACTGAGATGTGACCGCAAATCAGTCTTATTTGAAGTAACTATTACACCTGACCCCCCGCACCAACTAAACTAAAAAGCCTCTCCAAAGCAGATTATAACCTCTTACATTTAGGTATAAATAGCTTTACTGCACCTTCCCCCTAAGATGGATCTGGCAACTAGGCCGAGTTCAAAGCCAATGCTTTATACAGACACCTGCATAACTGCATTGACTCAACAGTACCTTATAGGACCAAAACAAGCTCCTCAAAGGAGGGAAAACCTGCCTGGTGGACAATTGCCATTAACAGGCTTTACAATATGAGGAAGAAATTACTGTCTAAGATTAAGAAGGAGTGAGCTCTAAGCAGGAAACACTCCCTCCTCAGCTTAAACAAGCAAATAAGACTTCTTTTGAAGTCCTCCAAAGCAAACTACGAATCCAAATTAGCTTCCTCAATTAAGGACAACCAAAAGGCATTCTTTAGTTACATCCGTAACCTAAAAGGAAAGGCCTATATTTCTGCCGAACTGGTAGCTAATGATACCACATATATTGAGCCTGTGGATATAGCTAACCTCATCTGACAGGTTCTGTGAAAACCTCACCCCCCCTGCCCCCACCACAAGTACCCCATGACATCCCTACCACCTGTCCTCTACATTATATCTCTAAAGAGCAGGTCATAAATGCCATCTCTAAGGCCAAAAATATGGCATCTATGGGACCTGATAATGTCCCAGTTGGCATCCTACATGGGCTCAAACAAGAATTAGCAACACCACTGGGTACTCTTTTCAATCATAGTCTAAGCTCTGGCTTCATCCCAGCTGAATGGAAAATGGCCACAATTATCCCCTTGCACAAAGGTGGTACCTCCACCAACCCTGGCAACTATAGACCTATTAGCCTGACTAGCCTTATCTGCAAGGCCATGGAGTGAATTATCATGGACCTTATCAACAAAGATATAGATAATCACCAAACACTTGACCTTATTCAGTTTGGATTTGTCAAAGGGAGATCATGCCTGTCAAACCTGGTTGACTGCTTTGAGGCAGTCACCAAGGCCCTGGACAAGGGAAAATCTATGCATACAGCCTACCTAGACTTAGCCAAGGCTTTTGACACTGTCCTCCACTCAGGCATCCTTGACAAACTCACCCAGCTAGGTATCAACCCTTATATCATTAAATGGGTCACTAACTGGCTCACTGATAGAACCCATATAATCAAAATAGGGGAATCCACCTCCAACAGTAGACCTGTAACCAGTGGTGTTCCACAGGGATCAGTCCTGGGACCTCTACTGTTTGGAATCTGTTTCTCCAAAGTACAAGCTAAAACTAAAGGTCTGTGGCTGAGAAAGATTGCCGATGACTGCAAATTGGGAGCGGTCATAAAATCTTCAAATGATATCAACATCCTACAAGAGGGTCTCACACAAACAAATGGTTGATGCCAAAGTCATGGCCTTAAACTCAGTGCAAAAAAAAAGTTTTATCATTCTGTTCAGTAAGAGCAATGTTCCTGCTAACTACCACATGAATAGCAACACCCTAAGTATGCACTCAGTGCTGAGAAACCTGGGCACACAGATTGACAGCAATCTTACCTTTGATGACCATGTCTCCACAGTGGTAAGAAGGGCATTCTATATTGCTCATCTCATAAGTAAGGACATTGCATACAGAAGAAAAGAAGTAGTTATAACCTCTCTGTACTCTTCAATCATCAGGTCAGTAATTGAGTACAACACCCCTTTTGGTATATACCTTTCCAAGCATATGCATGCAGCAATTGGAGAGACCACAAAGGTTCCTTAGAAGGAAAATTCAAGGTCTACAGCATCTGTCCTATGTGGATCATCTGAAATCACTGTCACTTTATTCTGTTTCATACAGAGTACCCATAGGCGATCCATGCTTTGCATATAAGGTAGTCTATTTCATGACCCTGCTTTATTGGAAATCCTGCATATCTGTAAGTCAAATGGTACATGGCTTACTCACTCTAAACACCTTAACCTGGTATGTGACATTGATAGAACCTGCCGGAAGGACAGATTTCTTTCCCAGAGGTTACCACACCTTTGGAATGGACTCCCACTTCATGTCAAACAGATCACCACATTGACCATCTTCAAATGCAGTCTGGACAATTGGATAGGTAACAGTAAATTCACCCCAGGGGTTCCAACTGTGTCTCTCTTGGACAGGGGCAATTTGTGCTGATCATTGAAATAAGAGTAGAACTTGGCTAGGCTTGTAAGGGCCCTAGGGCCATTAACCTAGTATATTCCTATGATCATATGATCCTATAAGTAAGTGTTTTATACCAGTATCACATCTGTCTCAAAGAGTCAAGTGTTCCAATGCACTAGCCTTCTTTCCTAAAGTGTTATTAGAATAAAATTGCCTGAAATGCACTGAAAAAAGTTCATATTTCTTCTTCATATGTTCTTGAGATGCTCCTGCAGTGTTACTTTAAATCTTCTGATAATTTCATCAACATAGAGGTACACCTAAGGGCACAGAAATCACATTCTGTACTACAAAAGTAAAGTAGCTACAAACTACAAAATTTTGAATGTTAATGATATTAAAACTAGTAATTGTAAAACCACAAGCAATGCATTTACAACATGGGGAAATCATCTGAAGTTGGATGGGTATAAAATCATTTTTCTTTTAGTCTAATAACATTTCATCTTCTATTTGTTATTAGTGTTTTATAAATAGAGTCATCATGGACATGCTGACAATATGATCAGCTTAAAATATTATATAACATTCTCTAGCCAAACAGACAGAAGATCTATTTTCATCCATTACAGCAGTTTGCATTAGTATACTTATTATCTTCCATAAAAGTAACTTGTAACTGCATTGTTAAACAGATTATTCTTAGACTTCCTGATTTCTGCATATCAAGCTCTCAAAACATCCACTTTTTTTACAACCACTGCTAAGAAATATGCTTATAGTAAAAGAGGCTTCACCCAACACATCCATTATGTTACTTCACTCTCTCCATATTTGTAATTGCTTAGCATAGCAAAGACAAGAGAGTAGGTGAGAAGGAAAGTAGCTTGTACAAAGCAAATAAAAGAGTAGCAAACAGTTTCCTATGTATATCTCTAAAAGTGTTGTTATTATTAAACCATGTAGAGGCACAATTCAAGAAATAGGCTACATCTTTATAAGTACTATTAGTAAAAGGAAATTCAGATCTGTTATTATAGAGATATCTTTGAATAAATTGCTATACTTTCTTGGTGATCTCATGTACACAATTCAAGTCAACAATATATCTGCAGTGCTTCAAAACCTATATCTTATAAAATTCAATACAATAAATACATCCAATATCAGAAAGACCCAAGATTATATTACTGTAAGAGAATACCCAAGGGGGCTGTCACAACTGCACCTTTAGTTTGACAATATAAGTGCTATCAAAAACAAAAAAGGAATGACTATGGGTGAACACAGTTAACTCAGTACCATAATTACTAATTGGAGAATTCATGAACATTATTACAAGCTTCTACTCCATGTAAGTGTTTAATGTTTGCACAGAGGGTATTAACATTCATTAATATCCAGCACATATCTCCTGAGTAGATTAACTAATCAAATTTCCATTAAAAATAAATGGAACCTCTTACCAATGATTCTAAAATTTCAAAATTCATCCATCTATCCACCCGCAACTCCTTTTTCCATTTTTTGCAAATGGGGTCAGGGTGTCACTTCAACAGTCGAACCAACTTGTAACCGATTCCAAAAACAAGATGAAAGCGAGGAGGAATGTATATCCAAAAATATGTTTAATGTCAACAGCAGCAAACCAAGTAAAACAAATTAAATAAAATGTAAAACACTGTCCACTGGACTGAACCAGTGGACAGTGTTTTACATTTTATTTAATTTGTTTTACTTGGATTGCTGCTGTTGACATTAAACCAGTGGACAGTGTTTTACATTTTATTTAATTTGTTTTACTTGGTTTGCTGCTGCTGACATTAAACCAGTGGACAGTGTTTTACATTTTATTTAATTTGTTTTACTTGGTTTACTGCTGCTGACATTAAACCAGTGGACAGTGTTTTACATTTTATTTAATTTGTTTTACTTGGTTTGCTGCTGTTGACATTAAACCAGTGGACAGTGTTTTACATTTTATTTAATTTGTTTTACTTGGTTTGCTGCTGCTGACATTAAACCAGTGGACAGTGTTTTACATTTTATTTAATTTGTTTTACTTGGTTTGCTGCTGCTGACATTAAACCAGTGGACAGTGTTTTACATTTTATTTAATTTGTTTTACTTGGTTTGCTGCTGTTGACATTAAACCAGTGGACAGTGTTTTACATTTTATTTAATTTGTTTTACTTGGTTTGCTGCTGCTGACATTAAACCAGTGGACAGTGTTTTACATTTTATTTAATTTGTTTTACTTGGTTTGCTGCTGCTGACATTAAACATCTTTTTCGGTGTCACTTCAACAGTAACAATCATTTGGAGCCAAGGTTTACATATGCAAAAAAAAAATGAAGAACTTGACCTACATTTTGCAAGAGTCAACTGGGTAGTTTTGTTAAGCATTTGAAGAAGAATCATGGGTAAGCAAAATCAATACAACTTCTTTGATTATCAAAGGAATACAGTCACCAATTAAAATAACTTTTAACAGACCTGCACAAAACTGCAAAAGAAATTTGCAAGACCTAACAACAAAAATAGAGATTCATTAAGCAATATCTATGTCCCAGCATAACAGACTACAAAATGCCATGAGAAAATTTGTGAGAATGGAACTTTCTTTTCATATGGAGACTTTAGGTTGCAAACAATTAAACTTCATGCCTTATCCATACTAAATCAAAGAGACAGTCTAATAAAAAATAGATCATTAAAACGTAGACATATTATAATTACACAAAAATTGCTTGTAGACATATTATAATTACACAAAATTGCTTACTTTAAATGATGCAAGCGTATTAAATACAACAGGATTCCTTACAACAAAAGCACCTTTACACCCAACTCAGACTGTTAGCTGTAATACTAACAGAGATTTCACATCTCCATACCTTCACAACTGTACCGATTTTCACAGAATGTCAAGACTTTTGCCTCTTACTTTTTGGTCTGTTTTTTTTATAAAATTGTGGTTTTATGGCAAATCAATGGCAAACTGTTCAGGAGTGGAGTCAGAAGATAATGACAGACATTTGAGAATCAGACTTTCTAGCTTTTAGAAAATTCATGATAATGCAAAACCTGTTATTCTATCAACTATCTAAGTTTGTAAGAGCAGTATTTAAAAATGTTCCAATTTTTGAGCCTTTGTCCCCCCATTATTTATGGCTTCATCCAGATTTCTTGCGCTAAGAAGTTGAGAGGCATGCACGTCTCTCTTGCCAAAATTCTCCTTTCCTCCTCAGCCACTGTGCTCTATCACTGTCAACTGCATGTCTTATCTGGATATAAACCTGATTTTTGGAAATTGTGTCAAAGTCATCACTTGTCAAAATATTTATAAGCAAAATATTAAATGGAATCATGATTATTCCCTGCTTACAGTGAGCAAAAGAAAAGGCCTTTGCTTCCTCATAAAATGTTTTTTTTTTTAATCCATAAGCAGCTATTATATCCATCTAGACTTTGAATTGCTTTGTCTGAAGGGAAAAATATTTGGCAATCTGGATAATGCATTCATTTATACAGAGGCACAAACCTTACTCAGAAAAAAAAACAAGCACAGGCAGTTTTCTGCAGAGAAAGAGCCATGAACTGAACCAGAGGACATGAACAATCCTATCAAAAAAGCTATGGCCAGCCATTCTTCATCATCCTCCTACAAATAGTTTATTAAGAAATTGCTTTTCAACAAAGTAATCTCTGCAGTAAGACATTTATTTTTGCTTAGGATGACACATACGTCCATCAGTCCAAATAAAACGCTTATTTTAGAAAGGTAACTGAAATAATAACATGCTGAAAGAAACCAGAGCAGTTGTCTTTATGAAACTCATTTTTAAGGTAAAAGACTGGAGCCATTGTAAATTGTATTAATCCTCTACTGCTCACCATGTTGTTTTTTTTTTAGAATAAATATTTTTTTGTAAATATTAGGTACATATTTGATTTTATAGGTTCATAGATTAGTACTACATTAACTGCCCTTGTGGGGCATTTTAAACCTAGTCAATTACCCCATGTGAGAAACAAAACCTGCACCTTATGTTGATAAAGTAAAAATACCTTAACCCTTATGCCAGCCTCCCACCTATAGAAATATCCCTAATGATAAATACTAAAATTCTGCTAATTATAGATCAGTGATAAAATGCATTTGCATATCCTTGACAACTTCACGTTGTGGTTTTCTTCTAAGCTGTTAGCATTCATATATTCTTATGTCATAAGCAACATGTCATGGAACTATAAGCATTACCAAAATGAATAACAGGTCATTAGTATTTTGTGAAGTTTTTGTGCTAATGCATTCTTACAGAGGCAAAGCTATTGGTATAAAATGACTGCTAATGCTTCTGCACAATGTAATTAATAAGCTAAGCATGCCTGCTTTACTGATAAATATACTTAGTAATTATGAACTGCACTCCTGCATAAGCTGGCAAAGAAGGTTTCTGCTAGGTACACTGTATTTGTTAGATTTTGTCTGAGTACTCAGGTCTTCATAGTCTGCTTACATAAACTAGATTTGCTTAAAATATTTCAGCTGCTCAGTGCTACATGAGGCTTATATTTTTTTCTCTAATTCCAGCTTGCTCTCAGCAGTTTTCATACAGACATGGTGCAGATAACTTTCAACTTATACGTACTTTGAAATGAATCAAAGATCAAGCCTTTATAAAGAGCATTTTTATTTATATCAAAGCTGTTATTATTGGAGCTACCTGTATGCGAGTATGTTGAGTATATGTAAAAAATAGAAGGAATGCCAATGCTTAGGAATGCCTGTTCAAAATATATTCTAAATAAGCATCCCATTTGTGATAACTTGTCCTCACGCATACTGACAGGTGAGATGCCTACAATTTACAATGACTGGAAGCTGGAAATCATTGTCACTGACTATAATGTAAAAACAAAATACTGTTTGTGCCTGCCTAGTATTTGATCAGTCCAGCTGTGCAAAGGTTTATATTTTGTTTAATTGTCTTTACACTTTCATGAAGAATTTCTAACCAAAGCAGATAAGCTGCTGTTTCCCCTCTGTAATGACACTGTATGTTAAAATTATTGTCATTAAGCTGGTTCTGTGCCATAGATGGATAGTGTCCTTATCATTTACTAAGAAACCTGGGTTTAGGAATCAGGGTTAGACACTGGAGGAGCCAGCAAGTGGCTGGGAGTCAGCACATTTCAAGTCTGACTTCAGTCCCTAATGGGGTCAGGGATTCCAACTTAGGAAGAGAAAAAGTTCAAGTGAAAATCAGTCAAAAATTCTACATAGATGATGTGAATGGTGTAGTAAATACACACTAACTGAAGTGATATCATTGTAGAATTCACACTTAAAGTCCAGCTTCACAACAAATTCCAACAGCAAAAACAAATGATCCAGACCACCAGGCTGATAAAAAAGCAGTAGTTTAATAAAATGCAGTAGGTTAGCGCTTTCAGATTTAAGAAACCCTTCTTCAGACATACAAAAGTTATGAACACCTTTTAAAATACATGATAACCAATCAAGAGCTCTCTTTTTTTAAAAAAGGCTTAATAGGAATGACACCATTCAAACCAGGTGTTCAATCAGCACCCAGATTAATTATCCATTTGGTTTCACTAGATTATGTTATATATATGTTATATATATCAATTGGTGTTAACTGTTGATAGGTATCTAAATCCCTCAACAACATAAGACCGCTTTATGATAGAATTCACTGTTCATAACTACAACCGCCCCACCATTGATATCAATAGGATTGTTGATAAAGTTAAGCATGAGTTCTCCAACTTAAGGTTAAGTAACAGTATTAATGAAGACACTTTTAAGTTTATATTGAATGAATATCCTGTTATTCAATTGTTCAAAACTTTACCAAAAATACATAAAGATCCCATGAACCCACCATTACATCTGATTGTATCTGGAAGGGGGTGGGCTACTGAACATGCTTCTATATGGGTAGAGACTCATTTAAGAAAGTGTTTGGTTTCTGTACCTAGAATATTAAAGGATACAGCTCATCTTTTGCAATCTTTACACAGTCACCTAGGTCCTAATGCTGATTGTATGGATTATTTGTTAGCAACCCTGGATATAAACAGTTTGTTTACAGTAATTACAAAATAATATGGCCTGATGGCCATTGAAGCCTTTTTGAAACAAGTACAAATCCTGAATCAAACTGACATTGACAGTGTATGTTTATTGTTAGACTGTGTGCCAAGCAATAGTATTTTCATGTACAGTAATTGCTTTTATCATCAGAGCAGGGGAGTGGCAATGGGCACCCACTGCGCCAACTCATATGCCAACATAGTGTTGGCATATTGGGAGGATAAAGCAATATTCAAGGCAAGGCATTCATGGAGGGGGTACCTGAGTTATTACATCCATTTTGTGGATAATGTCTTCCTGCTTTGGACAGGGACACAGGAACAACTTTATGAGTTTGCTACCTACTTGGAAAGCACCACTGATTTTTTTGAGGTTTAGTATTTCATTCTCTGATACAACCATAGGTTTCTTAGATGTTCGAGTGATGAAAACCACAGAAAAATGGATTGAGACCATGTTATATAGGAAGAACTGTTGGAGAAAGTCTCCTAGCTTATGATAGTATGCACCCCAGAAATACATTTAACAACATTGCTCAGGGGCAATTCTTTCAAACATTTAGGTCATGTACCAATGATGAGATGTACAGAGTGAAATCTGCAGAATTGATGGTCAATTTAAAAGCAAGGGGATATAATCAGAATACGATACAGTGGGCATTTAATAAAAGTAGAGAAGAGAGGTTGAATAAAGCAAAACCCTAGTTTTCTGAAATGTACAAGTGCATGATAGGGAGGTAGATGTAAGAAGGCAACCCTTACGGGTCACTTTGAAATATAGTAATAACGTGGGCGGCATATGTGACCTCATTTGCCCAAAATTGTAAAATTTTGTCAGCAGATGACAAAGTGAAGGGATTAATAACTCAGGAACCCACATTTTGTTTTAAAGGTAGTAAGAATTTAAAGGATTTGCTATGTACTGATCAACAGGGGGTTAGGAAACCTGTCATGGGACGACAAGGAACATTCCCCTGTAGACATTGCAAAGCTTGCCAACATATTAGACACAATAAAGTATTTATCCATCCACTATCTGGAAAGAGTTATTCATTGAAAAAATATGCTGACTGTTTGACCAGCAATATTATATATTTGGCTGACTGTATGCAATGTTGTTCATTTTATGTTGGTAAAACAAACTGTAGATTGAAAGACAGGGTGTTACAAAATATGCCAGTTATACGTACAGCTAATATACATAATGCTTTGTATCAGCATGTATCCTGGGCATGTACTTTCTTTTATGGTTCTGCAGATTATTCATCCAACCAGGAGGGGGGGATTTGAGAAATATAACAGAATCTAGTGAAACCATATGAATAATTAATCTGGGTGCTGATAGAGCACCTGGTTTGAATGGTGTCATTCCTATTAAGTCTTTTTTAAAAAAAGAGGAGGGCATTATATTGAGCTGTTGATTAGTTATCATGTATTTTAAAAGGTGTTCATAACTTTTGTATGATGTCTGAAGAAGGGTTTTTTAAACCCGAAAGCGCTAACCTACTGCATTTTATTAAACTACTGTTTTTTTATCAGCCTGGTGTTCCGGATCATTTGTTTTTGCTGTATTGATATCATTCTCTGGTATGTACAGTGGTTTAAATAAGGATGTAAAAAAGGAAAAATGCCTCCCCTACACCACCATATTACGACGCTGCTGCTATCTGGTTTGCTGCACAAACTGAAGAGATGGCAAATAGTAAATGTCAGAAGGCACCAAACAATGAATAAAAAACGTCTTGTCCTGATGCTTCTTGGTTTTCTGTCAGTGTAATTCACTCGACTGTTGCTACCATGTATTCTTATTACAGCAGAGCAACCTTGAAAAAATCATTTTACAATTCAAATAATGACTGTGTTCCGTATAGGTGAATTCAGTTGTTAAGAAATACATAAACCAAACATATATCCAATTAAGTCAACTCTTCTCTAACCGCATGGCCAGCATCCCTGGGAAGGCCTTGGCCTGATTTAGGAATACCCAAGCAGATCAAAAAATGTTGCACACTTTAAAAATTAGCAACTTGTTGTTTTTATGTGCGATCAGATTGTTTGCAGAAGAGTAATAATCAGTGATTGTGTGAGAGAACTTTTCAATGACATCAAAAATGTTGGTAATATCAAATGAAGAGAAAGAGAGATTAGAGGTTATATTACCTGCAGAAACAACAAGAAATGCTTATGCTGAATAGCACTGGAAAATGAGCTGAATAAAAATAACTGATAAAAAAAAAGACGTTTCTAAAACAAATTAAGTTAACAGTCAGACAGACACTCTGTCCCATGCTAAATAAAAGTAAGGTCAGACAGATACCTAATTATCGAGATTAAACAACAATGTGTCAAGATATAAAACTTAAACTATCAACAAATTTACCTCTGATGATAGGGATATTTGTGACTTGAATACAAACCAAGAATTGATAAAACTAGTAAAAATATAAAAGCAAACAGCAGGTCTGAACTCATGGAGCATTTATTGATCACAAATTCAAACAGCAGAGATATGTGCTTTCCACATAAAGGGAAAGATCATGGGTTTGATATCTAGATTAAACAAACACATTGAAAAGGAAATAGAATGCTAGGAAGTTCAGATTTCAACATACTAGCTAAATAGAACAGCATAATTTCAGAGTAAGACATATTAACACAATGGGTCTGTAGTGTTTAAGGTCTGACAGATTACTGATAGGTTTATGGATACAAATCTTATAGGATTCTTTAAAACAGTGACTGTGAGGCAAAAAAATAAAAACATAAAATAAAATAATTCATCTTAACCAAAATTTTGACTACTGGGTCAATGAATAGCTGCTGTATACTAGAACAGTCCAGTTGATTCAGAAATTTTAATGATTTAGTTATTTTAGTAGTTGATATACCTTCATATAAAATGTAAGCATCTAACAATTCTAAAACACAAGAAGAAAACATAGAGAGGGTGAGCAATAGCCACTGAATGCTGGAAATTAGATATTAAAACAGAAGTATCACCCATTTTTTCATAAATATCTTTGAAGAGATTTAAAGGGACTTCTTAACTTCAGAAAGTTGTATAATTAAACCCCTCAGTATCTAAAGTTCTAAATAGTTTTTGAGCTTACTAATCATAATAATTTTAGCAAGATATGCAGCGAGAAGTAAACCCCATTCAGAAAAAGAAAAGAAAGTAAAATTGTGTAAAATCTTACCATAACGGTAGATGTCTTTGCCTTTACTCCTTCAGTATTCTTAACAAATGGGATGCCTTGCCATGGAAGCCTGACATCCGGCCAATCTACCAAAGACTCCTGTTGCTTTAAAGGTATGCCGAACATCACCCAAACACTCCTTGTGTAGTCAGAACTGATTTCCCCAGTAGGAACACCAGTCCAAGGAACCCAAAAGGTAATCTATACATCCAGGAAGGCAAAGAACTAGGGGAAGGAGGGAGGGAGTGAATACTGCAGCAGTGAAGGCAAATACATCTACCATTATGGTAAGATTTTACACAACTGTACTATGTCCTTACATTCACTGCTGCAGCATTCTTAACATATGGGAGAGTGCCAAAGCTCAAGAGGAAACTAGGGAGGGGGAATGAGTGGCAGAGCCCCTAAAAAGCCATGAAAAATGGTACTAGCAAAACCAGCCATAGCTCTAGAGATACCATCAAAGTTGTGTTGCTTGGTAAAGGTATGTACAGAAGTCCAGGTAGCTACTTCAAGAATAGAATTAGTATCTAAGTCCTTGATAAAAAGCACCAGAAGAAGCCACAGCTCTAGTAGAATGAGCCTTAATTGAAAAAGGAAGGCTCTTGCCATGAAAAGTGTAACAAAAAGGAAATAGCCTTAGAAATCCAAGAAGAAATACTTTGCTTGGATACAGCAAGTCCCAAAGATCTAGGATAAAAATAAACAAATAATCAGATTTTCTAACAGCCTTAGTCTTATCCAAATAAACCTTGAGTTGCCTATGCATATCCAAAGTATGCAGAACTCTCTGACTGTCAGTTTGCGGAGATGGGAAAAAAGTAGGTAGATTAATAGGGAATACATGCATATGACCGAGCGACCAATAGTCAAATCGCGGTTTTCCCAAACCTAAATGTCGAATCTCCAAGTGTCAAAGGTCGGAATGTCGCATGAAATTCTGACTTCAACATTTCTGACCACTCTACCACCTAAACAAGCACTACCATGGGGGGGGGGGGTGTTTTGTGGTTCGACATAATTGCGTTTGCAATTATGTGAAGTTACCGTACTACCATCAAACATTTTCCGGTCAGCCATCCACCGGCCGACCAAATGCATGTATTCTGATTAATAGACAGATTAAGTGATAGCTCATTAACCACATTAGGCATAAAAGAAGGGTTACTGCACAAGGACACTCTGTCTTTAAGAAAGATCAAAAAAGGAGGAAAAGCCATAAGGGCCTGTAACTCAGACACCAGTCTGGCAGAAGTAGCAGCTAACAAAAGAACAGTATTCCAAGAACAATGTTGCAAGGAAGCTGAAGCAGCAGGCTCAAAAGAAGCCTTATTCAGCTTTTCCAAAACAAATTAAGATCCCAGGGAGGATGAACTTCTCCTGGGAGGTCTAATATTAAGAACACCTTTAAGAAATTGTTTCCCATCAAATCTAGTAGCTAAAGGATGAGAAAAAGGCAAACAAGCAGAAGTAGCTGATAAGTCGGCCTTAATAGAAAAATAGGCCAAATCAGCAGTGAGCAACTCACACAAATAAGAGAGAACCAAAGGAACATCCACAGTAAGTGGGTTCAGGTTACGAGAGAGACACCAAATAGAAAACCTCTTCCATTTCAGTGAGTAGGATTTCCTAGTAATAGATTTCCTGGCCTCCTGCAAGACTTGTACCACATCCTCAGAAAAAAGGTGTCTATCAGGAATCAAAATACTATTACCCACAGTGTCAGTTGAACTGTGAACAGGTGGGGATGGAGGAGAGATCCCTTGTCTTGTGAGAGTAGATCCACCTTGTGAGGTAATTTGTGATGATTGCCTCTATCTAAATGTAGAAGAAGCGGAAACCAATGCTGTCATGGCCAAAAGGGAGTCACCAACAAGATTTTAGGATCATCCCGCTGAATTCTGAACGTGATTTCCAGAATGAGATGAAGGGGAGGGAATGCGTAAAGAAACATCCCCTTCCAAGAAAATGAGGTGACACTTCCACACCAGAGGACCTGGGACTCTGGCAAAAAACAGAGGAAGTCATCTGTTCATAGGGGAGGCAAAAAGATCCATTTGAAGGATACCCCACTGGTGGACAATGTTCATAAATGCATCCCTGTGAAGCATCCATTCATGGGACTGAATTAAGGACCTGCTCAGAGTGTCTGTCACAATGTTATGAGTGGAAGGGATATAAACTGCCTGAACAGTCACTTGATGGTTGACCCATAGCAGAAGTGCCAATTGGCAAAGAAGATGAGAGCTTGTTCCTCCCTCTTTGTTGATATGCTACATCACTTTGGTATTTTCTGTGAAAGCCTTGAGAGGCCCTGAAGAGAAAAGAGGATGAAAGGTTTGGAGAGCTAGCAGAAGAGCTCTCATCTCTTTGACATTGATGTGCACCTTCTGCTGACAAGGTGACCACACCTCCTGAACTTTTAAGGAGCCAAATGTAGCCCTCCATCCCATGTCTGAAGCATCTGTGAACAATTACTAAGAAGAAAGAAGGAGATGAAAAGAGATCCCTGGATTCTGAGGCAGATGCTGAATGCACCAGTGAAGTTTCTATCTGAGACAAGGAAGAAAAGGAACTACAAAGTCTAGAGGATGTGCATGTTGAATCCACACTGACTTCAGAAACCACTGAAACTTTCTCATGTGAAATTTGTCCAGAGGAAACAGAAGTTTTACCTGCCCTAGAGTCTGGAACATCAGAAATAAGTTGACAGTCCTGAAAAAGAAGAGCCAACACATACCTAGACATATGGGTCTGATAATTAATAGCCCTAAAAGCTAGGGTAGCTGAAGTGCAAACCTTCTTACCTAGCCTTTCCATAGCTCTGCTGTCCTTGTCAGAAGGAAATAACTTGGACAAAGGAAGCAATTGAGATGGCTTATCAGAGGCTGCAGACACTACAGAGGGGTGAACAGCAGAACATTTATATAAAAAAGAACAAACCTCAGGCACACTATAAAATCATTCAGATTTCTTGGGTGCAGGGGGCAGAGAATCAGGTGCATGAGAGGCATTGGAAAAAGCGTCCAGCAAAACAGGATGAATAGCCACAGGCTTAGGAAGTTCCAACTACAGCAACTCATAGTACCTCTTATGGATATAAGAGACCTGAGCACAATCCCACTTAAAAAATCCATCATCCTAGAGAGTGTGTCCCCAAAAGACAAGGAACATCAGGACTAATAGATTCCTCCTCCTCTGACCCATAGTCCAAAGGAGAAAGAATTAGAGTAGAATATGTCAGGGATTCATCATCAGAATCCAACTTATCCTCAGAAGAATTCTGGTCTCTAGGCCTTTTAAAAGGAGTAAAGGACCAAGGAGGAGCAGGAACTGAAACCACTTGAGGAGGCTTTAAGGATATTAAAGCAGTAAATAGCCCCTGAGTAAAGGCCTAAGAGTCACTTTGTGGATCCCAAGGAGCAGAAGAAACATGTTTAAGTTTTTGTTTCTTTTTTAAGAGAATGTCACCTCCAAAAAACTGAGAAGGCTCAGACCCAGGACGACAGTTGAGAACCATAGTAGGAACTTCTTCCCCAACTAAAAATAGAGGAACTCCCCTAGTCCGCTCAGAAAAAAATCAACCATGGCTCCCCCTGAACATCCAAGGACACCAGCAAAGCCTCTTCGAACATGTTTTACCATGAGCCTATGAACGATATCTTTGTAAATTAGGGCAAGTGGTTTTCTTGATTTTTCTAGTATTCACTTTGTATTTTTCTTTCTCAATTGTTGTAACATTGTGGAATTTTTTTTCAGGCCTTTGATGAAAATGCGGTGTATCCAAGATGAACACATCCCGCCCCCACCCCCCATTAGGAAAACCACCATAAAATTTTTCTCCAAAGCCAACTTCAAGCTTCTTAAGACAGAAGAGGCAAAGTTCACAACACCCATGCAGACAGACAATAGAGGTACAACTGCTGAATCCTACATGATGCACTTTATAAGCACTTATACAAGTGCATGGATCATGCAAACCCTAACAGAACCAAGATGCTATCCTCCAAAAAAAGGAAGCCAATATGGTGGTCCCCTGCCATAAACAAACTCTACAAGAGAAGAAAGAAACTGTTGTAAAACAGAGTAAAATCCCATGATTGGATGAAATCCCTGGTCAGCCTCAGTAAGAAGCTGAGATCCCTCAGAAAATCCTCCAAAGGTAGTTATGAAAACAAAATCGCCACTGATTCTAAAGACAACCACAAAGCATTCTATAGCTATGTCAAGAATCTCAATGGCAACACTCAGATCTGCTCTGAGTTACAGCACAATGGCACTAACTATACAGAACCAACTGATATTGCCAACATCCTGGCAGATAGGTTAAGTGCTAACATTACCCCCCTCTCACCCCCTAAACGGCCCATCTCTAAACCGGAAGAATGCAAAGTTCCTGTAATCACAGCTGCACAGGTAAAAACCACAATCTCCAAAGCCAAGAACACAGCATCCATGGGACCTGACAACATTCCAGTCTGCATTCTACATGAACTACAGAATGAACTGGCACCCCGCCTAAGTACCATGTTCAATTATAGCCTCACCTCAGACTTTGTGCTCACTGAATGGCACACAGTGACAGTTATTCCACTCCACAAAGGGGAAGCCACCATGGACCCTGGGAATACCGCCCCATTAGCTTGATGAGCCTGGTCTGCAAGGCTATGGAACGTATCATCATGGAGGTTATAAATAATGACATTGGTAATCCCCAAACACTGGACCCCACCCAGTTCAGGTTTGTAAAAGGCAGATCATGTCTCCTAAACCTGATAGACTTCTTTGAAGCGGTCATCAAGGCCGTAGATGAGGGTAAGGTGGTTCACATAGCCTATCTAGATCTTGCCAAGGCTTTTGACACCATCCCCCACTCTGGAATTATAGATAAACTCACTAAACGAGGTATAAATCCCTATGTCACAAGATGGGTTGCCAACTGGCTCACTGACAGAACCTACACTGTGAAAGTAGCAGACTCCAAATCCGACTTCAGACCAGTGACAAGTGGAGTACCACAGGGTTCCGTCCTGGATCCTCTCCTGTTTGGTATCTACTTCTCTGAAGTACAGGCTAACACAGAAGGTCTTTGGCTAATGAAGTTCGCAGATGACAGCAGACAAGGAGCCATAATCGAAACTCCTAATGATGTGGACATCATACAAAAGGGCCTCACTGAGACAGATACCTGGTGTCAAAGCCATGGCCTCAAGCTCAATGCCAAAAAGTGCACTGCTATCCCTTTTGGTAAAAACTCTGTACCCATGAACTACCACATAGGCTGTAGTCTACTTAACACCAAAAGTGTGATAAGAGACCTTGGGACAGAGGTGAACAGTAGTCTCTCCTTTGATAATCACATCGCCACAGTAGTCAGGAAATCCTTCTATATGGCACACCTCATCACAAAAGGTTTCTCATCCAGGAAAAAAAGAGGTCATTGCTCCCCTCTACTCGTCACTCATTAGACCCATTATAGAATACAGCACCCCTTTTGGTATGTACCTCACAAGACATCTACAACAACTGGAAAGGCTGCAGAAATACATCACAAAGAGGACTACTGGCCTCAGACAGATGCCCTACACAGACGTCTCAAAAAACTCCAGCCTTACTCCGTCACATATCTCCTGCTCAGAGATGACCTCTGCCTAACATACAAAGCTATGTCAAACCCAGAGCTGTTGGACATGCTCCACTTAAAGAAATCCCAATCCCGCTGAGCTACATGCTCTAGGGACCTAAACCTTGTCACCACAATAAACAGAACATGCTGGAGGGATAGATTCTTGTCCCAGAGACTTCCCATTCCCTGGAGCAAACTACCTATCTATATCAAACAAAGCTCCTCATTAGCACTCCAAGAAAAATCTTGATGATCGGATGGGAGATATGAAATTCACCCCGGGGATCACTTCTGTGGCTCTGCTTGACAGAGGCACAAGCAAATAATTTTCTTGGGTGGTGAAAGCCAGGGTACCTATTTGGCTAGGCTTATATAGGCCCTAGGGCCAATAGCCTAGAACCTACCTATGAACCTATTATCTTCCCTGGTTAACAAAAACAAACAAACACGTAAATATGTTATTTATGTAGTTCAATTGCTTTTTATAAACTGCTGATGGATCATTCAATATAATTATTTTAAAGTTATCCTAAGTCTGTGTAGTTTCAGGGTCTATATCAAGTAATCGAAAGGCTACATTGTTGAATGTCATCTCATCAACAATTCAGTCCATAACCCCCTCACCTCCACTAATTGTATATACCAACTCTGTGATTGCACTACTGTGGGGAAAAGGGAAATTTCCTGATCCCATCTATAACATGATCACAGTCAGAATGGTTTGATGGCCTGCATTGTCAAAGAGATGATACATTCAACAACATTGTTATTCAATCATATGACACAGAACAATGTCAAAATAGGTTATATTAGTTAAAATGGTGCAGGTGCAGAGCCCATTTGAGGAGATTCTGGAGGCTTTTGCAAATTACTTTCATTTGTGAATACAAATAATTGAATCAGTCAAAGAAGACAGACAGCTGGCAAAGCTAACATGTTTTGTATGCATGATACACAATACACTGAAAGGATCAAAAGCATGATATTGGGAACTATGATATATGCTTACTTATACTTATAGGCCTTAGATGTCCCCAAACCCTTAAAATACATTTAGTTTGTATTTTAACATGTCAAACATGAGCATGCAGGAGTGACATAAGTTTAATCCATTGCATTTTTGGTCAGTTTCTAATATCCTGTTGCTTATACTAGAGGAAAAATAGTCTGTGTAGCATGGTAGGTTAATGCACTGAGTTATAGAGTATATTTTTACTGGAATATTGATTTTTAATAATTGCTCAGATTTTTCTCTTGAACTGATACAATGGAAAATGTTTGACATCGAATTGAAAAAAATGTTCTGATTGCTGAGTCAGCTCTGTAACACAGAGGGATCAAGCCCTTATTATGGTCTATTCATTTCAAGATCAGTTAGTGGTTCAGGCAGTGGAGAAGTTAGCAAAGGAAGGAGAGGATTCATTACTCAAATCTCTCAGCAGGATAGAAGTTCAACGCACATGCTCAGGATGAAAATTTAATTTTATATTTCTCAGCAGAAAGTAGAAAGCATGTGGAGATGCCTACAATAAGGGTGAAGGACCTTCTTAGGGTCTTGTTACTTACACAAGTGACTGAAACCCCTCACTGTTGCCTACTGCATGCCAGAGGCATAGCAGCAGTAGGGTGCGTGGGATATCTGCCCCAAATGCAAGTTGTATGGGAGCAAATTGGCACTGCAGAAGATGTGTTACTCACTCCCTTCAAGCAGTATGCAATCTTTTTAGCTGTCACTATTGCAGTCATGGCTACTTTCATTACCACATTTGACTTGCTGTAAGGGTGCATGATCAGCAGTGCAGATGAACTGTCAGTCTGTCCTTGGCTTGCAAGTCTACAGGCAGTGTAATTTCCAGTATGGCTTGCAAGTGAAGGACTGATCATCATCTCAAATGAGGATTTGTTTTGATAGATAAATAAATAATAAGTAAATATTTATTCAGATTTGTATGTCTCTTTCTCTTTTTTCATTTTGGTCAAGGAGGGACTGTCAGATGATGGGGGGACTTTGCATGGGATGACAACTGACCTACCTACAGGTCTGCTGCATGCTTCCCTACAACATTTAAAGGCATATGCAAGGGAAATCATGGTTAAATAGTAAACCCTAATACTACTGACCTATACCTGACATACAAGGCACTGGCACTTACAAATCCAGCCCTGATGGAGTTGCTACACATCTGCAAGTCAAGCAATATGAGGGTCACCCAATCTAGGGATATAAACTTAGCGACTCAAACAAAATATGCTGGACTGACAGATACGTGTCTCAGAGATAGCCCCTCTTTGGAATATGCATCCTATTCACATTAAGCACGATCGTTCCTTGGACCTCTTTAAATGCAATTTGGATCAATGGAATGAGAATCACAAATTTACACCTGTGGTAGTGCCTATGTCCATTATGGACAGGGGCAATCTGTAAGATACTCAATGCAGAGACAGAAATCTGTGCCATACTCTTGATCCTAGGGCCCACATATTGGGTAAAAAAAGATTATATTGGTTAGGCTTGTAAGCGCTCTCAAGCCGTTAGCCTAGTAATCTCCTATGCACCTCTCATTTTTGATGATACCATGCCTGATGCTTGACCATTATTCAGAGTGGAACAAAAGCTGTAGGACTGTCACTCCTGGTGAATCCACTGACCAAATGAGCATCTGGTGGAGGTTTGATAGTTAAAGAGGGATTGAAGAAAAGGTAGAACAAAAAAGTTCTCATTGAAATGTAGTTAAAATTCAATGTCAAATTTTTCATGAATTAGAACTTCCCATTATGAAACATGTTGCCTAGCTAATAGAGAACAAGGTTAAATATTTGTGTGTGTGTGTGTGTGTGTGTGTGTGTGTGTGTGTGTGTGTGTGTGTGTGTGTGTGTGTGTGTACATGTAAACTTGTCTTGGGGTCAACATCTTTCTGTCCTTAAAATTAACATGGATCCCTGTGGCCCGAATGAGAATCTGCTGGAATATATGGACCTTTGTATATCATTTCAAGGTGAAAAAAATTATAAATAATACCAATTTAATAGGTTCATAGGATAATAGGAGGTGTCATAACTTTCTCTAGCATCTTTGAGGAGCTAACACATTTTGTCAAGTGTCAGGCTCTGGACCCTGGTATATTCCAGAATGGAAGTAGGTTAGTACCCTTACAAACTCTGCTCATGTGCCAAACAGAAAAACAAAACTGAAGCTGGTGTGGGCTGGTCCTTATGACTGGCTTATCAGACATTTAGTTTTATTCACATATAAGTGACTATGCCCAACCTTTCACTGAATGTCACATTCACTGTACTCCTACCAAAACCTTATAAGATTCACTCCAAGTTAACAAACAGCCCATTTCTTAGCCATCAACATGATACAAAGCAGGTTTGCAACCAAATCAATTCTACTTTGTGAAAAATGCATCAGTCAAAAACAGGTAGTATTTTTTCATGGAAAATTTTAAAATATTGTGATAAACACTTCAGCATATTATTAGTAAACCGGTATCTCAAAATACAGAAAAGGTATTTGGTTTAGAATTATTAAGACTTTTTCTTACAGCATTCCATTAGTACTGACTTTTTCTCAGCTTTCTCATTTGATTCAGTCCTTTAATTTAATAAAACGAGTAGTATGTTATGGAATATATTTGCCATTATTAAGACAGTGCTCAATATTAACTTCCATTGCAGTATTTTGAATACCCTTAATTTGGAAAATCTACTAGTAAGTGAAAATAAGTACAGGGCATTTATATAAACTTTATACAAGGAATATTTTATTGGATTTGAAGCATTCAGAAAAAAAATTAATCACTTCTGAAAGTAGGATTTCCTGATGGTAATAATATTTAGGTTCATTAATTTCTACATTTAAACTGCATAAAATGTAAATTAGAAAATTAACATATGGGATTAAAACAGGCTAAAACATAAGCTTTAATGCAATGACCGATAACCTGACAATTCAAAGGTGTTTCTAAGAACACGTCTAAATTTAACATATTCAATCAGCTCACAGCAGATCTGTCTGCCACTGTCACAAAGTAAAAATGCCATCGGAAAAAGTAGCATAATTCAAAAAAAGTAATACAAGACTGAGATGCTGATATTGAAAATAATGTATGTTTTGTGAAAACATTGGTTTCCCCTGATACTAGTTGTGTTTGTATAATATACACAGATTACCGATAAATTTAGAAGAAAAAACTCAGCTGAGTATTTATTTCTGTAACATTTTTATATGTTTCATAAGAAATAAAATTTGCTGTGCTGTGACAGAAGAATATACAGAAGATTGAAAGATAATAAGCAAACTTTTTATATGCATAAAGGAACTTTAAACATTTAAAGCTAAGGAAGTTTGTGGAAATAGTACATTAATATTACACTGGATCTTTGGGAGTTTATAGTAAAATGTTAAGCCCAGTGATATCAGGGCTCAAAACATCATAAAAGAAAAAAAATCAAAGTATCAAAAAGCCAAAACACTAGGTAAAGTAATAGTGTAATACTTTAAATGTTGTCATATGGTTAGCCGCGTTGGTGTAGCAGTTAGCATTGTGGCCTCACAGTAAGAGGTTCTCTGGTTTGAATCTTGGGTGGAGTGCCTTCTGTGCGGAGTCTGAATGTCCTACCTGTGGCTGAATGAGTTTTAAAGACATGGAGGTAGGTGTGAGTATGTATTTGTGTGTGCCTTCTGTGAAGGTTGGGCACTAGGCTGGCAACTCAACACCATAAAACCTCCATTGCCAATCAATCTGCATACCAGTGATCTGCTGTGGTTACCCCTAATGGGAGAAGCCAAAAGACATTGTTTTTTAAATGTTGTCATTTTATAGGAAGTGATGTATCACAACAGCTATATAAAACTACAAACTGAATGTAAATGATGTTGTGCTAGGATATGATATCTGAGCAAGGTGGACACAGGTAGCAATCCTGACATTTAACTGTGGCCGTGAAACGTGTGGGACAGAATAGTAAACTGTCTTTACAGTGGTGGGACAATACAGAGAGCCTCTACATATCTTCCATCATATACTTATCCTGTTTTCTAACTATAGCAAATATTCAGTAATCAAACTGAAAATGTCACATACATGACAACGTGATTAGCATTATTGCTCATACTCTGCATCTGAATGGCACTATGAGTGACATGTACATCATAGCATAGGCACTTTACCTGTCTAGGGTGACACACAATTCTGATGAAGTCAAGTTTCAACTGACAAAAGCGCTTAATTTATTTGGTGTTACAATAAAGAAGGTATTGGACTCGCAACGAATAGTGCTTCTTTTGGGTTTTACAGTTTTTTACAAGCAATATTGCACCTTTGTTTGGTTCATACGGTGACACACATGCATGCTGCTGGCAGATAGTTGATGTAGTAATATACACTCTCAAGACATTTGCAATTAAAGAAGAAAAATGAAATAATTTGTACCCCTGTGCCTAGAACATCTTTCCATTCTCCTGTGATGCACAAGACTCCTCCTGTATGGCCTCTGACTCTATCAAGCAAAAAAATAGCATGAAGTAATATGCCTGCAGCTCATACATTTACTATGCAGGAAAACAATGTCTGTGTAGGCAGGACAGATAATTTAGAAACACATCTCAAGTGTCCTTAATTTAGCCTCTTCTTCCCAGAGGCTCAGAAAATCAGGATGGCACCTTCTCAGGTCACAGTGATGCCTGAACGTCTGACCACAGCAGAGTATGTCAAACACTTCCCTGGTAAGACTCTGCCAGGCATCCACTTTATACTGGGGACCCTCTTATGACTTCTCAGTCAGGCACTCCCAGTGGTCTCCATGCAGAAGTTACAGGAAGATCTTAGACTCCTTGCTGCACTAATGGTGTGCCCTGCCACAATAAGTGCCAGTAGATGCCATGGCCATTTATCATGTCTCATTCTTGAGACTAATGGTGTGCCCTGCCACAATAAGTGCCAGTAGATGCCATGGCCATTTGTCATGTCTCATTCTTGAGACTAATGGTGTGCCCTGCCACAATAAGTGACAGTAGATGCCATGGCCATTTGTCATGTCTCATTCTTGAGAACTATGGCAGGCCTTTAGTGTCATGCTGTTACTTTTTCCAGCAAGTGCAGTGTGATATATAGGGCATTTAACTAGTGCAGACTGTGACGGGGTGTCCATTATTTAGCAGGGAAAATGTTGGCATGTCAGGGTGTTATAAAATGTGAAGGATGCTGTTCAATGAGTGTACTACTTGTGTGTCATGCCTAGCTATTTGAAGAGATATGTTCTGTAGTGTGTCAGTTGGTGACAAAAGTAATGCATGTTGCAATGTATCTCATTTGTGACAAAAGTAATGCATGTTGCAATGTATCTCATTTGGAGTCATTGACCTGCCCACACCTGTGTGGTCCATATTTATAAAGCACATGGCACTGGCTGTCTTGTCTGTGGTTTGAGGATAATACATATGCTCCTCCACATGCTGTATCATGACATTGAGGGACTGTTGGAGTACCCTTGAAGCAGCTGCATAGGATACCCCTACTGTGTCCCCACTGGTCGCTGAATGGTCCCTGTAACTGGTATTCTCAAAGCCACCCATAATTTGGTATCCACAGGGATAGGTACTCCGTAACTCAAAATGGGTCTACAAATGAGGGTGATACATCTTGACCAGATCTTGCATGGTGACTCTGTTCACAAGGTAGTGGTCCACAGTTTCAGTGTAATGAAGGACATAAAATGTTAGGCACAGATGGATTTGCTGGTGGCTCTGAAGGCAGTGATGCACAACAACCCCATGATTACCGGCAGAGAGTATATCCTGTTGCTTATACAGGTTTGTTTAATGTTGTGGTTACCCCATATATTGTTCCATGATTTGCTTCCTGTAACTGCAGAATTTTACAGTAATAAATAGCTCTAGGGCTAATGCATGTAGACACAAATGTAGCCATGTTTGAATCAGTCTTCCATATTATTTACCATATCTCTCAACTGTCCCTGATTTTCAGATAGTCCCTGATTTTGACTCACATTTTAGCTATGTCCCTCTTAATCCCTCCTACGACTAGTGAATTTTGGACAAAAGGTGGTGGAGCCACACGCTCCAGGGACCTAAACCTTGTCATCACAATGAACAAAACATGCTGGAGGGATAGGTTCCTGACCCAGAGACTCCCCATACTCTGGAATAGACTGCCCATACATGTCAAGCAGAGCACCTCCTTGGCCCTATTCAAAAGGAACCTTGACAATTGGATGGGAGATAGGAAATTCACCCCGCGGATCATGTCAGTCATCCTGCTAGACAGTAGTCCAGGGAAATAAATATTGTGGAAAGAAATATCCAAGGAATTGTTATGGCTAGGCTTGTATAGGCTTTAGGGCCGATAGCCTAGTACCAACCTATGAACCTATGAACCTATAATTGTACTTAATAAATAATGTATACATACCAAATCTAGAGTACTTGATAATCGTTTTCAGTCTTACTCACAAGCACTGGCTAATCTACAATGTATGTACTGTACCTGTGTACTATGTATGTATTCTACCTATGTTCCAAATTTGAGCTGTACACCACAAATCTATTATTTACCTTTATTTTTAAAATTAATATTTTTTATTTGTTCTCTCCACTGTAACTGTTGATGTGCTGCATACCACTGTAAAAACATGTCTCTTGTAATTTGTGTGTATATCAATCATGTCTAAATAACTAAATGTGTCTGTAATTTTTCGTCGTGGAGCTTTTCTCCCTGGGCCTCTGCTGAAAAAGAGCCTTTTCGGCTCAGTCAGACACCCCTGGTTAACAAATGTAAAATAAAAATAAAATAATAAAATGACAATTATTACAGCTATATACTTCTTTTACTTTGGAAACTGTATATTAATTCACATTCTCTTATTCTGTCAATGTTTCAAGTTAACAGTACTTATATTTTAAAAAATAATTTATTTATTTATTTACTTACTTATCTACTTACATTTGTTTACCGGGTAGTGTCCGACTGGGCTAGTTGCCCGTTTTCAGTGGAGACCTGGGGAGAAAAGCTTCAAAGCAAGATAAATAAAAATAAAAACACAGAAAATTACAGTAATAAGATCTGAGACATACACTATATAATTCTTTGTTAAAGTAAAATTAGCTAAATATACAAATAAGGAAGAATTTAGAAACATAGTCTACAGATTCTTGGATGACTGAGTATAAAATCTGAAGCTGACAGATAGCATGGGAATGCCAAAAATATACCTGATTGTCCTTTATTATTTGTGGCTTCATCCTTGATTCTGTTGAGATTTGTCCCTGATTGGTTGAGAGCTATGTTATTTACTCTCTTTCGTATCCCCTGAGTCCCACATTTTAATAATATTACTAACCATTTAATTATGCCAATATTAACATACTCTATAGACCACAGAGTTTCCAGCATTCCCTGCTGATTCTCAGTGTGTCGCTGAATTACACATACCCTGCGTGTGGCTGATCATTGTGCCCAACTGCTTGCCATAATTCAGAAAATGTTTTTTGAATGCCCGGGTTACTCTTTTGTAAATTGGAAAAGCATCACAAAATAGTTGTTTGTACATAGGGCACTTACTTGACAGGTTATGTGATGTGTCCACTTTGTGCAAGAGGAAGTTGTTGAAATCAAACCCATGACAACTGGATACAATTAATTCACTGTATATTACTTTAGCTGATAAACTATGCTGAATTATAGGAACAGACTACCTTCAACTTACCTTGCAGTCTTGTCGTAAATAATAATTCTAAAATGCATTTTGCCTTTTTCCACAATTTCTGCCTTCAGTACTTGTAGTGGTCATGACTTATGAGCTGGGATATTCTGTAATGTAAACTCCGCTGTATGGTACAATAAAGGCTGTCCTCCACAGAAATACACCAAATACTGCTCCAAAAAAAAATACAAGCATTGAGCGAACCACGAACACAAAACAACTAGATTTAGCACGCTTTTATCTCGTGCACCGAGACTTCATCAGAATCAATTACTGTTAATCAGTCCACTGTTTAAATATCCTTCCATATCATTCAATTAGTTGTCATGGTGATGAATACAAATATATTAAAGTTAAATACAATAAAATATAATCATGTTACATTGTTCCCTATTAAAAAACATATATATGTATTACTAAGTTAATATATATTATATAAAGAAAAAATTATTTTATTCCACGAAGGTTGGTATCCATTGCTAAATATATTGTAGAATTATAAAATTATAAAATATATCATATTGTAGAATTGTAAAATTATAAAATAATAAGGAATGCTGCCATGTATATGCCTAATAGACTAGTTGGTATATATAATATATATTAATTAAAATTGGCATACAATATGTATGAATCCTCTAAAAAATAAATGCACAGTAATAATAATAAAATATGTCAACATACAAAAGTACATAAATATTAAAATATTAAACAATATATATGTTATCTTTATAATAGATGTAACATGTATAAACAATAACATATATAAAAAAATGTGTATGTATATGTATATATGCAATGACAGAATTATGTATATTCCTGTCTAATAAATAGGACAGATTGATAAGATATAGTGGTGTCAGTAATGATAAAAATGACTGAAAAACTATGTGTATTTAGTTCAAAGGGAAATTTATAATAATCATAAATATATCAAATGGTGATTATTACTTTCTCTTGGGATTCAATGACAACAACTTCAGGGCTGGCTTTATAGAAATATAATCATTCATGCCCAAATGGCAACTTGGATCTAATGTAATCTGGTGATTGGGAGACGTTTTTGGAATATCGTGAAATGATATGACAGATTAGATTAGATTCAAGTTCCCATTTGGGCATGAATTATCATATTTCTATAAAACCAGCCCTGAAGTTGTTGTCATTGAATCCCAAGAGAAAGTAATAACCAACATTTGATATATTTATGATTATTATAAAATTCCCTTTGAACTAAATACACATAGTTTTTCAGTCATTTTTTTATCATTACTGACACTACTATATTTTATCAATCTGTCCTATTTATTAGACAGGAATATACATAATTCTGTCATTGCATATATACATATACATACACATTTTTTATATATGTTATTGTTTATACATGTTACAGCTATTATAAAGATAACATATATATTGTTTAATATTTTAATATTTATGTACTTTTGTATGTTGACATATTTTATTATTATTACTGTGCATTTATTTTTTAGGGGATTCATACATATTGTATACCAATTTTAATTAATATATATTATATATACCAACTAGTCTATTAGGCATATACATGGCAGCATTCCTTATTATTTTATAATTTTATAATTCTACAATATGATGTTTAGCAATGGATACCAACCTTCGTGGAATAAAATAATTTTTTCTTTATATAATATATATTAACTTAGTAATACATATATATGTTTTTTAATAGGGAACAATGTAACTTGATTATATTTTATTGTATTTAACTTTAATATAATTGTATTCATCACCATGACAACTAATTGAATGATATGGAAGGATATTTAAGCAGTGGACTGATTAACAGCAATTGATTCTGATGAAGTCTCGGTGCACGAGATGAAAGCGCACTAAATCTAATTGTTTTGTGTTCGTGGTTCGCTCAGTGCTCATGTTTTTTTTTTTTTTGGAGCAGTATTTGGTGTATTTCTGTGGAGGATAGCCTTTATTGTACCATACAGCGGAGTTTTCATTTTTGTGTATTCGTGGTTTGTGTTGCTGGTGCAGATTGATATTCTGTAATGTAACTGCTAATTAGTCTAGGAGCTCATGAACAGCTGTTTTGTTTTCCCTGCAAATGTAATAAAAGGGACATCTGTTCAGCTAGCAATGTATGACAATGGAAACTCCTCTTAGGCCATATAATGTACCTCCTCCAATTTGGGGGGGGTGGATGTGAAGGGGGGTTGGGTGGTTGGAAGATCATAATTCATGGCAATGGACACTTTATTTCATCTCAGAAAGTAAAAGAAGTGCTGGTCTTATTTAAAGAGTGACATAAAATGCATAGCTTTGTCTTTTCACACATGTTGTCATACTTCAGCCAAGAATTTATTTCTGGTTTACTAACGTTGAACAGAGATTTTTAAAATACCATGCTGAATGTGAAATAAATGCTGTGCATCCAGAATATACATCAGTCTTATTTGTCCACTGTGACTTCAAGGTTGCTTTCCTGGATCAAGCAATTGAGCTGATGATACAAATGACAGTTGTGAAACTGCATTCTAACAGTGCTTCACCTTGTTTTGATGTGTGTTCAGTCATGAATAGTTACACAGCATCATGAGTACTGCAAATTATTTGGCATGGTATCCTTAACATAAATGAGCTTTATCAGTTTGACATTTCAGTTATAAATATATGAATAGTTTTCTTCTTATCTGATTTGTTTGCCTTGGTTTTGCTAACATGTACTGGAACCACTGAATCATCAGTTAGTATGTCACTACCGGTAGACAGCGTTTCATAAATAAGCTGTTAATGTGAAGGGCCCTGCCTTATTTGTCTGTGTAATTCATTTGAAAGGTTAATGGACACAGCAGGTATCGGAGCTGTTTTTAATGCTTACAACATCCACTGGGCTGCATGCCATAAGGTGGGGGGTTGGGATGATTATCGTATCCTTGCATTAGATCATTGAGACTGGCTAATTCAATATGCAGCACTTACAACTTCAGTATATTTTTATTACATTTGTGAGGAGTACCCCCTAAATGAGGGGCACAATGCTTCTTTATCTTGAGAAAATGTTTTAGAATTCTCAACAGCTGCTGAATGAACAGTTGAAATGAATGGTCACTGCAGTTCCTTTGCACACAAACAGAATATTGTCATCATGTCAGCCACAATGACTAAATGTCACAAAAAACGACATTGTCTAACTTACAATTCAGGTACAATGGATAATAAATAAAACTGTGCAACTGAATGTGTTTGATATAAGGATATAAAGAGGTGATGTAATCAAGCACAGCAAAACCATAAAAATGTAAATGGTCCTTCTGAGGATACAAAATTCAAAATAACATTAAATAGCTGCTCATTTTTTTATTTTTTATTTTTTGCCAGGTGGAGTGGAGATGCTGTGTGGGAGTCAATGCAGAGGATTAAGACTGAGCTGGTAACACATTACTTCCTGCAGTACAGTCTTTGATTTCTCTGCCTGCATTTAATGACTTTCTGACCCTGTGCAAGTAACTTAGCCAGGCAATGCTCCTGGGTTGTCTGAAAAATGTCCATGTGCATCACAGTTAACAGATAAATAACATTTAATGTCCTGAACTGTTTATTATAAATTTGCTTTCAACTGCATTATAATATGTCAGTTTCACTTCCTGTGATTTATTTTTAGATGTACAATTTTTTAATCCTTTTTGTTTTTGAGCAATTACATCTGATGACATTTGCTTTGTTCACAATGGCTCCTATAATATGTACAGATGTCATACAAATTCAGCATTGCAAGAAAGATATATTGATCCAGATTCATCTCTAACTCAAGCTATATAGCATCTGGACAGGATAATGGTGCACTGACTAGCATTGTCACCTCACAGCAAAAGGTTCTCAAGCTTGATCCTCAGTAGGACTGTTATACAAAATAAAGGACAAGCAATCCATTTCTCCTACTTAGTAAATTTTGTGCATGGTGATTTTTGCTCACCGGGTCATTTTAGGAGTCAGTTGGAAATCAGCAACATTTGATAAATTAATACAACATGTGCTCCCTCCTAAAATATTACATAAAAATTCCCTTTCTATTTATTACAAATTATGTTACTCTGGCAGGTGTCACATGCAGCAAGGCTGCCATCTTTGTATTCCAGGCATGTGTACCACCTTTAGAAACACATCACATGCCAGGGTCACTCCAGTTTCACTTTGACCAACTTTCCCATCTTTTGTGAGAAATCGATGTCACTAAATTGTCCACAGATGTGTGAACAATGTGTGTGAGTGTGATATGCAATAAAGTCCTGGCAAGCTGATTCCATTTCTCTACTCACATAATAAACTCTGTGGATGGTGTTAGCTATTCATGGGATCACTATAAAAGATGGATGAAACTCAATTGCATCAGATGGATGCATACAATATCTGCTCACTCCCTTTATAGTTACTGCAAATCCTATTTCTCTGTCAGATGTCAGATATGGCAGACACTCTATAATTGTACTATGCAGGCATGTTTTCCGCTTTAAAAAACACATTGCAGACAAAGGCGATTCTAGTTTCACCTTTACCAATTTTACCTTCTTTGAAAGGGCAAATTAGATTTGTGAGAGAAATGATAGAGGAGAAATGATTAAAATAAGCAATTCTTCTAAAGGAAGAGAAGAAACAGGGTCCCTGTGCTAATCAAAGTGGTAGTGCAACTTGACATTATGTACCACTTTCACCATCTAACATATTGAACACTTCTGTTTTGGAGTAAATATGGCCATTATGAGAATGTCTGCAGTATAACTAGGCTCATGTTCCCAGAAAAAGATTCTTGCACAGAAAACAAGCCTTCATTTAGGGGGGGGCAGGGGGGATGGGGAGTTGGGGGATGCAAAGGGGCATGCGGGAGGGGAGCGGGTGGTGTTGGGGGATTGTGGAACATTTCCGGTGATGGATGCAGGCAGTCTTGGGCATACTGTCTACCTGTTGACAGACAGTAAATTCCTTCATGAATTGCTGAATTTTGTGATTTCTAAATATAGCTCCCTGATAGGGCCATCAGTTTTACAATAAATAAATGAATAAACCACAAGTAGCTTGACAATGACCAGGTTTCCAGTTTTGAAGGATCTACTACCTCCATCCCCATATGAAATAACCATCTGTAAGATGAAGCAGAATGCTTTACTAATAATGTAGGTAGAGCTCCTAAATGTGTGGCAGGTATCAGCCACTAAAGGTTCATAGATTAGTACTAAGCTAACTGCCCTTGCGAGACATTTTAAGCCTAGCCAATTATCCCTTGTGAGACTCAAACCCAGCACCTTGAGTTTGTAAGGCAAACACCTTAACCATTAGGCCACCTTGTAATATCATATGCTAATGTCAGTGCTGGCTCTTTCTCTTACTTTTGCTACCTGACAGCAGAGACGGGAGGATCTTTCATTTGAGTAAAACTGAATATATGAAGTGGTCATGTCTAATCTGGGTACTCCAGTAGTAAGTATGAAAATGCATCCATGCTCTCATGAATCAAAGTGCATATAAACACCCTCCGCTCCTTTCCTTTTATGTATTATGTGTAGTAAGGCATGGGCAGTCAGAGTCTATTCCCTCGCAGAAGTCTGTTACACAGTCTCATATGCTCTGTACTAGTTTGCAAATCTTTCTGAGGGTCTGTGGTTATTGGCAAACAGCTAAGAAATGATGAACTTTCATGTCTGCTGAGGCTCTTCATATGAATTATACATTTTATACTAACGCAGATGAAACTTCTGACTTCAGTGTGGTTCTACAAGCACAGCTACTTCTCCATAAGCAAGTTGGATGTGCTCAGAGTTAAATAGGTCATTGCAGAATTCCAACTGTGGTTTTCTGTCACTGTGCTGCACTGCCCAGTTTATACAAAGCAAGCTTTTTTTTTTACTGTGGTTTGAGTTCAGACAACGCATAATAATGATTCATTTAAGGAACATATCGTCTGAGAGTCTATTCAACACTGTGGTTTTCTTTATCCTGGGAAACCCTCTAAGATCAATGCATCTGTACAATAGCTTTTTTTTCATCTGTGATTGTACAAATTTATTAGTATTAAGTAAATGTTTTAGGCCACTTTAACAGATTAATTGTGTCATTTATAAGGTCTCATAATGAGCTGGCCCGCAGAAATGGGTTATACAAATTGCTGTTGTTTAAATTAGTGTGAAAAATACTTGCATGCTCTCACTCACTTAACATGCAATATTGTTGAATTGAGCCATTTTTAAACATACACTCGCCTAATGTTATGTACATATAAACAAATACACAAGTATTTTACATATTGTGAGTAGTTCATGCAATACACTCCATATCTACATTATTAATTTTCCTCTATGTTTCTACTGTATTGGGAGTGATAATATAGCCAGAAGGACTCAACAGCCATTCACCCAAGAAGGCCACTGGTACCACAGCTTGATCATGGTAAAATGGGGCCCTAGGCAGGGCAACGGACCAGCCGCATCCACATCCATACCAATATCCTATTACATGGCTGTCTGTCCTCAATTACCATAAAACACTTTTCGAACCTATCAGTGTATGTAATGTTTTTGTCCTTACTTTTACAATAATCACACAGATTTGGATTTAATCTAAAACTTTTATTAATACTTTTACAACAAAACAATTGACAGCCATTTGGTGAGGAAAACAAACACTCTCACATTGAAAACTAATGTAGCATGATCAACAGTAATCATTTCTTCCTTTAAAACTCACATTTATTGAAAATGTACTTGGCAATCCATTAAACTACAAGAAATGTGCTGGGATTCACAGTCAAATGGCATGTAATGAAATATTAATTAGCAGCTATCTGAATGATGTAGGAATTCAAAGCAAATTAACAGCTTGGGGCAGTCAACTGGACTTTCCTCTATGTTTCTACTGTATTGGGAGTGATAATATACCCTTAACCCTTTTTAAGGGTGACCCAGGTGGAGTGACTTGATTAGACTCATAACCTTACTCATTTTCATTAAGTACTAAACAACCTGTTGTAATCTAACACAATGCATTTCATATCCATATGCTTGCAAAAAACAAGTTAAATAAAACATGCATTCATTCATTCATTCATCCATTATGGATGCAGGTAGCTTTTAAATGCCTGTCCCTTAATGTTCTATCTTTTGGGAAAATGTAGCTAGGCTTAGAAAGGCCCCCGAGTTGTTAGCCTTATAACAATCTAGGAATCTATAAATAGTTAATATTTTAATATTAAACCCATAAACTTCAAGGTGCCATTTTATTCACAATCAAATAATAAGCGTATTGTCAGCAGTTAAGAAAACAATGAAACCCAGGATCTGACCTACAGAACATGGCTCATATGGCAATGCTCTTTTTGCTACAATCAATTCCTTCCATTATGCATAACTATTTTAAGAACTAAGTATTTGCACACACACACACACACACACACACACACACACACACACACACACACACACACACACACACACACACACACACACACATAGCCCCTTATATGACTACATACATTTAGATGTTTGTTTACAATTAAATGAATGTACAACCATGCTGTGCAACCCACTGCACCCCTATGCCCTCCCAGAATCAGAGACAAAGACTCAAAAATCAGGAACAGACTTTAAATATTTATCTAATATACATGTAAACTTGCTAGAATAACAAATTTTGTATTAGCAAACATTTTCTGAATGACCACAAAGTTTGAAACGTAAATGCCTGTCGTAATTTAGTGACTGCATTCCACAGCAATTTACCATAAAGCAAAAAACTTTACAAGGAATACACCAAAATACTATTCAACTTCTTTACTCAAGCATCATGGACAAAGGTAAAAATAATTAGTGGACAAGGGCCCCAAAAGGGACAACTTTTTAAATATTATCTGTTTGTTAAATGTGTCAATTCTCTGGACAAAGTGTTTATGTTCAGAGGAGACCCAGAAGCACTAAATTACATGCTGAAAGTGATAGCTTCATAGGTTTACAGGTGTTTACTAGGCTAACAACTACAAGGGCCTTTTTAAGCCTAGCCATGTATCCCAAATCTCTGGCAAGTTCTGGTACCCTTGATAAGTGTAAGCAGAGGTTTGGGAGATGGAATATTTGAAAGCAGGGGTCTGGGAGATGAATCATTTAAAGGCTGCCCATGTCAGTTAGAGACATAGAGACCAATCCAGGGAAGAATTTCCTGTCCCCCATCCAAATGTCCAAGTTATACTTGACTTGAGTCAAGGAGGAACTCTGCTTCACATGGATGGGGAGTCTGTTCCAAAGGAGGGGTAATCTCTGGGACACATACATGCCTCTCCAGCAGGTTCTATTTATATCACAGGCAAGTTTCAGTCTTTAGAATGGTTGATTCTGGCACTGTTTGCTTTACAGATATGCAGGAGTTCCATCAAAGGGGAGTCTGACAATGCCTTGTATGCTAGGCATAAATCTCTCCCTCAACAGACTGTAGGAGAGAGAATATAGGGACAGGACCTTGAGGTGGGCTGTACAAGACATGTTACTTATTCCCTGTATTCTTTTAGTGAGGAACTTTAGTGAACATACCAGTTGTTGAATTTGCCTGGTTAGGTACATACCAAAGGGGGCATTGTAGGTCTGGTGAATGCCAAATACAGTGGAACAATGACTTCCTTGCACCTAGATGCCATACCTTTGTTTATAGGTTGCGCAATATAGAATGATTTCCTCACTACTGTAGATGTGTGATGGTAAAAGGCTAGATTACGGTCTATGTGTGTCTCCAAGTCCCTGACTACTGGGTCAATTCTTAGGGATGTGTTGTCAATATGATAGTTACTGGGGGTGGATTACTTCCAAAAGGATACTATTATGAATTTCTTCACATTTAGTTTTAGTCCATGATTCTGACAACAGTTGTTTGTCTGTGTCAGCCCTTCCTGGTGGTCATTTGTGTTGGTGGGTGATTCAATGACAGTTCCTAATTTGCAATCATCTGTAAATTTAGTTAACCAGATGTTATTGATATTGGCCTTGACTTCAGAGAAGTAAATGCCAAAAAAAGAGCAGTCCCAAGACCAATCCCTGAGGGACTCTGCTTGTGACTGGCCTCTCTGTAGAGGAAGACTCTCCTGTCTGTGAGCCAGCTGGGTATCCACTGGGTGACATAAGGGCTTGTTTCCAACCTCTTAAGTTTGTCGACAATGCACAAGTGGGGTATTGTGTTAAATGCCTTTGCTAGGTCAAGGTAGGCAGTGTAAACCACTTTGCCCCCATCCATTGCTTTGGTGACCTTTTTAAAGTAGTCCACCAGGTTGAGTAGGCATGATTTGCCCTTGATGAAACCAAATTGGTATGGGTCCAGTGTCTGGAGGTTTCCTGTGCAATTATTGATCATTTCCATGATAGTTCTTTCCATGGCTTTGCATATGAGAATACTGACACTTATGGGTCTGTAGTTTCCATGGTCAGTAGATGGCCCACCTTTGTGCAGAGCGATGACTGTTGTTTTCCATTTATGATTCACAAAGCTTGTTTGGAGGCTACAGTAAAATAGCAATTCCAGAGGGCCTGATAGGTCATGATCATGTTATTTAGAAGACATCCTGGGATATTTCCTGGGCCCAATGATGCAGTGTTTTTGGCCTTAGAGAGAGTATTAATGACATGTTCCCTAGTGATAGTAGGGAGAGTTATATTCAATGGTATTTACTGAGGGGAGGTTGCAGGTGAGGGAGGGCTAAAGTTTGAGCTGAATTTGTTGGCTAGTAGATTTGCTATATTTTCTGGCTCAGTATAGGTGGATCCATTTACAATGAGCTCTGCACACAATTGTGTATTGCCTTTGAGGTTGCAGACATAGCTAAAACATGCCTTGTGGCTGTCCTTGGCTTGGGAGGCCAACTTTCCCTCAAATTTGACTTTGGTAGACTTTATTTGTTCTCTGAGTCATTTGTTTGGTTTGATGAGAGTGCTTTTATCCTGCTGGATGTTGCACCTCTTAATTTTTGCCATGATTTTCTTCCTTGTGTTATACAGCCTATTGATGTTGTGATTCCACCGGGGTGGCTTGTTTTTTTGAGTTAGTTCTGTACTTCTTCCTGGTGGGTACAACTGCCTCTATGCAGCTATTAACATGCTTGTTTAGGGTTTCTGTAGCACAGGCTGCAGTGTTCTCAGCGTTTATGGGGCCTTGACTTTTTGCCAGGTTATCACTTAATCATAGGAACTTAGCCTTAGAGTAGTTCCTGAATATTTCAGTTAGCTGGGGTTCCACATTTTAGTTTAACTTCAAATGAGACCATTTTGTGATCTGACCTTACTAGAGAAGACATTACATTAGGTAGTGTGCAGTACCCTCCCATGTTAGTGAGGACCAGATCCAGTATGGTTGCACCCCTGGTTAGTATATTGACAGTCTGGTCCAGGGAGTTTGTTATTACAAAATCCAGAAATCTCTTTGCCTGTACATTTGGTGTTGTATATGATTCCTAGTTAATAGTGGGGAATTAAAATCTCCCATGAATATGCTATTTGTTGAATGGAGAGTGTTTTGAATAAGTTTAAATACATGCAGTGTTTTTTCTGAGTCATAGATGGAGACCTATAGCTTGCAAGGAAGGGGTATTGGATTTTGCCTATGGTGATTTGCACTGTCCTGTTTGACCAGCCTTGAAATACATTTGTTTTTGATGTTAATTGAGACACCTCCACTTTTAGTCCCTGTCTGTGTAGAGGATGGTCTAAATATGTGGAAGGCATTATAAACTTTCACTGTTGGTATGCTCTCTGTGGTGTTAAACCTTGTCTCAGTGATTGCACAGATATCAGTATCAGAGTGAAAACAGCTTTTAAGGAGTGGATTTTTTTGTTTAGATGCCTAGCACTGAGCAGTAACACCTTTAGATTTTCTTGGTTTTGATTTTCTATGTCAAAAGTACATTCAGTTTGGCCTTGCCTAAAAAAGACACTTGAGGGAGGACGATGTTTTAGCTAATATCCAAAAGCCTTGAGGGGAGAGGTGCAGACCATCTATATAAAAGCAGCGTGGTCTCTTGGCCATCTTCTTCCATGCTGATAAACATTGCACACCTTCAGAATGACACCAGAAACTAAGCCAGTTATTAAAGTCAGTCATACAGTAGGCAAATGGAGTTGGAAAGATTCAGACCCTCTACTTTTGACTACAGGAAACAGTCCATTAAGAACTCATGACTTTAAGTGCCAGAAAACTCTAATTCACTAAAGAGTGAAAAGGTGTTGGATGGATATAGATTTTCTGAACCATAAGAACTATGAAACAGTAACGACTGGCATTATTAACTGCCTGTGAACTTTAGTGAATTACCAGAAACAAAAGTTAATGAACTGCTGGAAGTTAGTGCAGTTGACTAAAGCTCCAAGCTCCTAATGAGCTGCTTTCTCTACTCAGGGTACATAATCTGATTCTTTCTACCTCCATTTTCCTACTGTACGATTCTGGGCAAGGCACTTAATCAGACACTGTTCCAGTGTTAACTAATCTAGTTATCAAGTCAGAGGAAAAAGAAAGAATGATAATTATGAAACTAATGATGGTATTATTGCTGTATATAATTTATCCTTGACTTTTCAGATTTATTAATTTAGAGACAGTAAGAAGAAATGTCCAGTGGTAACACACACACACACACACACACATACACACACACACACACACACACACATACACACACACACGGGTCTATATTGGAACATCGAAGTATTACTACATCGAATGTTCTAATATAGAACCATTTCACTCGAAACACCATAACATCGAACACTCAGAACAGTGAATTTTTTCCCAGGGAAAAAATTTGCTGTTCCAACAAACATACACACAACACAAGCACACCAAAATACATAATCCACACACATACACTTCACAAAACCCCACACTAAACCATATATACACTGCTAGCTATCCACTTACCTTAACCCAGCCCTAACCCTAAGGTCCGTAACTACCGCACACTGACCTTACCTACTCCCTAACCTTAAAGTCCCTATCGCACACTCACCTTACCTGCTCCCTAACCCTAAAGTCCCTATCGCACACTCACCTTACCCGCCCCCTAACCCTAAAGTACCTATTGCACACTCACCTTACCTGCTCCCTAACCCTAAAGTACCTATCGCACACTCACCTTTCCTGCTCCCTAACCATAAGGTCCCTGTCGCACACTCACCTTCATTCACACACTTACCTTAACCCAGTCTGTAACCTTCACTCCACAGTCGAGGAAATAGCGAAGCTGCAGAAACGGCCCACTGAATACTTTCCCTAGGAAAGTATCCGATATTCTGCAACTTAGCTGTTTTCACTGTTCAATGCAAAGGGTTCGATATTAGGACATTTATTTATTTATTTTATTTTACATTTGTTAACCGGGGGTGTCTGACTGAGCCGAAAAGGCCTTTTTCAGCAGAGGCCCGGGGAAAAAAGCTCCACATACAAAATTTACAGATACATTTAGTTATTTAGACATGATCAGTATACACACAAATAAAAGACATGTTTTTACAGTGGAATACCGCACATCAACAGTTGCAGTGGAGAGAACAAACAAAAAAATATTAATTTAAAAATAAAGGTAATTAATAGATTTGTGGTTTACAGCTGACATTTGGAACATAGGTAGAATACATACATAGTACACAGGTACAGTACATGCATTGTAGATTAGCCAGTGTTTGTGATTAAGACTGAAAACTATTATCAAGTACTCTAGGTTTAGCATGTGTACCTTATCCACTTTCACTAGCCTGGGAAGCAATCATGGCACTGCCAACTTTACTTGAGATGTTGCCTGATGAGGTCTTTAAAGGAGGCTTTGGATGATGTGTTTTGAATGCTAGTGGGGACAGAGTTCCATTTTTTAGCCACTGAACTGCTATATAGTGCATCTCCAAAGTTATTGTAGCTGTTGGTGACTTCTGGTAGTAGTTTGCTTGATGATCTAAGAGGCCTTTGGCTGAGTAATGTTGTACTAGGTTTTTGAGAGCAGGACACTTATTGGAGAGGTAATAGATTGAATGACAGAGGCAGAGCTAATTGTAGGTTAGGAGGTTGGGCAGTTCAAGCCAGTGATGAGTTCTATATGAGCAATTTGCAGCAAAGCGGGTAATTCTGTCATAGCAGGCTTCAATTTTGCTTAGTTCAGTTTTGTTGATATTAGTCAGAATGGGAGATGCATAGAGTAGGGTGGATAGAAGCTGGGACCGAGCAATGGATGATCTTGTGTTGTTGGTAAGAAATGGTTTGATATGGAAGAGTGATCCCAGTTTGGCATGTACTTTTTTAAAAGTTAAGTTGAGATGACTATCAAATTTTAGGTTGGAGTCTATGGTTATTCCCAATAGCTTAGCCTGTGCCACTGGAGCGATTGGAGTAGCATTTGTGGAGTAGATAGTGAATTGACTGTTATCAGTGTTTTTGTTAGAACTGGTTATAATCATAAGCTGAGTTTTCTTTGGATTGAGGATAAGTTGGGCTTTGGTAAGGTAGTTTTCAACGTCAGAGAATGCTAGTTGAGTTGTTTGCAGGAGAGTGGGAATGTTTTGTGCAGCTCAGATTAAGGTAGTGTCATCTGCATACTGAATGACAGATGCATGCTATGTGGAGGTATGGAGGTCATTTGTGAAGATTGTGAATTGTAATGGTCCTAAGATAGAACCCTGTGGGACTCCTATAGTTATGGGCAGCTGAGGAGAGAGAGGATTTTCCCATTTCACAGCTTGGCACCTGTCAGTTAAGTAGCTTTGGAACCAGGTAAAAGTGGAATTTGATAGATGATATTGGTTTAGTTTGTTTTGCAGGATTTGGTGCGAGACTTTTGTAGTAAGTAGTAAGACTTCAATGTTCTAATATAGACCCCACAAACACACACATGCACCTGTGCAATCTGTAGCAGCAGTTGTCCGACAGCTGTACAATACCAACACTTTGGAGCTCACTGAAGACTTTTTTTGGTAAAAATCTGCCTCAAAAATACCACCAACATCTCACTGAAACCAAGATATGTAGTATTGAAAATACAAAATACCACATAATTTGAACCTCCTGGAAATCTTTCCGTAATTGGCTGTATGGCTATAGATGTGAACCATGTGAGCCAATGAAAAATACTTCCTGGAGCTTCATATGTAAAGACCAACCAAGTTGCAATGGGGAGATGGTAAATATGATTTTTTTTGTCTGATAACTTTATGCCCCCCCCCCACCCGAAAGTGCCAGGCCCTAGACAAGTGCCTAGTTTGCCCCTCCCCTTTTTTATACAAGAAACATCTTTATTGGATTATCACTTATGACAAAGTCAATAATACATTTACATAAATGAAAATAAATCATGCTGACATATTTTCCAGTTGCAAACATTAAACATTACATATATAGACTTCTATACAGTCATTGTCAATCAAACATTAGATAGCTCATTCAATTCCTGCTTCCCTTAAATCTCATTTCTCGTCCAAAACATTATTCTGCATGTATTGTTCCCACAACTTCCATTTTTCCTATATATTTTGCTCCTCCCATTTTCTAAAGACCCCACTTTCCGTTCTTTTATCTCTGTTACAATGCTCCCTGCTTCCAGCACGGTTGGTTCAGACTTTGATTTCCATTATCTAGTAATTGTTTGTTTTTGTTTTTGTTTTTTTTTTTTTTGCATCTACCAGAACTAAACTCAGCAAGGCCTTACTATATCTTGACAATTCCAGTTCTGAATCATAGCTCAAAAAAAATCACTGCCTCTATTGCCTTCCGCTGGATTCCAGCCCTGACCGGGACTTTCTCTATGCTGAGTTCAGACCCTCACAGGAAATTGCTCGAGGTCTTGGTGTACATCAGATTCTATTTCTTTATTAATAGTCAGCTTTGCTCATGCAGAGGGATAGAGCCCTGACTGTCACTCAGGTGATCCTAAGTCAATTATTGGTTCTGGTGCCTGCAGGAGTTGATTGGAGAAGGGAAAGAATGACAAGGATATGATTTCTCACCCCTTTTTGAGAAAGGTTGGAGCAGTGTTCTAGTGTAATACTGGGCCATTTCTGAAAGTCTTGATGGAGACCAGAGACTCAGGACTGTGGCCAGGCTAGGCATATGGGTGGGTTTAGGTAAACATTACTACTTAGGGTAGGAGTCTGCGAAGCTCCTAGACCATACCTGATAGCAAGATTTGGCCAATGAAAAGATGCACCAGTACATAAGAGAACATAGCCAATACTACTACAGACAATGCCTTAACTCCTGGCAGCTATGGTGTTTCTTCAGTCTTCTTCCACACCCTGTACATCAGCAGTACTGGAGGTGCTAGTGAACCAGTCTAACAGGACATAAGCAGACCAGAGATTGTTACACAAGATGAGGGCTTATGGGAGAAGCTGTACCATCAAAGAAAAAGAAATCTGAACCTAACCAACAATGTAGCAGCTAGGACTGGGACTGGAAAAAGAACTGCTCATTAATTCCTGTATGCCACTCCAGGCTTGCTGAAAACTGTATTCCCACCCAGCCACAGGAGACTGTCTCAACATTAAGCAGTGCATACAGTCCTGTATAACATTGGCCTTCTCTTTGAGATATTGCACATGCTCTCTGGGTTGCATTGCATTGAGGCTTATCAATACTTCAGGGGTCTCCTCACCAAGGCCTACAGATCTAGGCAATTCAGCCCATATTACCTCTATTTTCCTGAGATATGTTACTTTATATATCCAGTATGACCATTTTTACTGCATAATACCCAATCAGAACAAAGAAGTGCCAAGCCAGTGGAATGCTAAGACATCATACAAGTCTAAGTATCCTTTTATCAACCCATTAGATATTAACCTTTTTGGTGTGCTCTCATGATTACAAGTCTTCTTTGCTATCCAAAAATCTTGAATTACAGTATCTACAGTCAGTTTTCTTGTTATTGTTGTTATCAGTTTGTGGAAAATCACATTATTTATTGTACAACATAATGCTATAAATACTTGAAATATTACAAGTATACTTTCCTACAATTTAAGAAATTACATCAGGTAAAGCCTCCGTTAACACGTTTAAACATTCATCTTTTATGTTTCCTTCTTCTGCTACTCTCTGCCTGGGGTCCAGCACCTTAATCCTTGTCTTCTGAAAATAATGTATAGTACTGAGCCCTAATAAAGAAAACTGTACTCACTCTAAAAGGCCTTAAATGCTTTAGTTATGCTCATTTAAATTATACTGTAAGTTTTGCTTCGTCATTTTTTTTAAATCATGAAACATAACTTGAAAGTGCAATAAAAACAAAAAACACACATCCACTTACTTATATATGGGTCTATGTCATAAGATCGAAAGTTCAAAAGACTGAAAACCAAAATATCTAAAACTCAAAATATCAAAAACATTTTTAATGCAGGGGGCAAGATGCACCCCTTCCACACACACACACACACACACACACACACACACACACACCCCTTGCTAATTATATATACCAACTTTGAGATCAGACAACAGTGGAAAAGGGGAAAATTCCCATTTTAGATATTTTGGATTTCAGTCTTTTGAACTTTAGATCTTATGACATACACCCACTTATACATACCAGCTTCATGGTTAGACAGCAAAGGGGAACAGATGGAAATTCCTTCTGCAGTACATGGCAGTCACAAACAATATAATTCTGTGCACTTTTAATTAACAATGACGAAACATACATTGAGAATAGCCACTTGTCAGATAGTCCGTTGAAATTACTCATGTAAAAGGAACAAGTATGTGCACTAAGGCTTACAAATCATTTCTGGATTCACAGCTACAGTCCAGATACTCTATTTGTAAGTGAGTTGTGGTTGAAATCAATTGATACTCATAAATATGTAGCTTCACCTAACTGCAACATTATTAGACTTGATAGAAATCATAAAGCACTCCTGACTATTCATTTCTAGGAAGTGTGAACATCTTCTCGTTTTCCTGGTTGCTAAGCACATTCCATACTCTTCCCAAAGCCTAATATTTAAGTTTGAAGTTAACAATCTAAAATGCTAACTATTGTTTGTACCTACATTGCACTAGGAACTGCTTCAGCTACAATAGATGAGGCTTTCTAAAATCTTCAGCTGTGGTTTAGCATTGATTGGAAATATGCTCCACAACTGCAGTCTCCTGACATTCAGCTATATGACCTTACTCAAATTATGAGCCTTCCCACTTGCCCATGTTTAATTAATGGCTAAAGCAATGGATGGAGCAACAGAGGAGGGATGGGCTGGCCCATCTCAGGGGAGAGTGGGAGGTTACATGGGCATTTCCAGCATGAGGGAACAAAGGGCAGGAAGGGGAGGGTGGAGGACATGGCTGATCACCCCAATTGCATGCCTGCCCCTCAAACATCACTATGGAATAGTCATGGGAGGGGAAAACTACAGCGTCTGAATGGGAGGCGACAACGCTACCTCAGCACCACCACTATACACATATTTGAAGTGACACTGTCAACCAAAGAACCTATATCGTCATGATTTTGTAACATGTATATCTCAATTGTTTAGTAATGAGCTTTGAACAACCTCAGTGGGTAAAGTGTGTTGTAATTCACTTTCCCAAACCTTTTTATACTTTTCTATGTGCAGAAGGATTGCATTCACCTAGTGTGTTAAACAACCATCTAATCCAATTTAGCCACTGCTCTCTAGGAATTATAGTTAACAGGGTCCACACTGATACTTTTCTAATGCTCTCTATCCACCATTTATCAGCCTGACTCAGATGTCATATCCTTTCAAAGTGGCCAGTCTATAATCAGTTTCCCTTGAAAACATAGTTACTATAATCGAAAATTAGGATGGGTTTTCAAAGATGCAATTAAATACTTAATTTATTTGTTTATTCAGTTTGGTAACCCAGGAAGTTAGCCCCCCAACCCCACCTAGTAATGATGACAGTTCCTAAATAAATCAACTAACCTACTTCTTCAGTACCTGGAGCATATCTTTTGTAGGTGCCAGTGGGAGACACTGGGAAGACTACAAAATCAGAGGCAATCTAAACTATTTAATCGCAGATATATGTTACAAGAAATCCAAATTTAAGCCAAGTATCTATATATTTCATAACTTTAGAGAGAATCAGTCAAAGGATAATGCTACAGATCATTTATCATATACGTCCCACAAATGAAAACTTCTTTTCATGTCTTCTGAAGGGATATAGTTAATCAGCATACCCTCATTTTTTACTGGATTAGCCTTATAGACAGAAATCTCTTGAACTTAGTCAGGGAACTGAAAAACATATTCATATTATTCTCTGGCTCTCCCAAGTACAGCAGGGTATCTGCATGTAAAGAAATTAATAAAGGAGGGCTGAACAGCTGGAATCCTGAATAAAGTTTTCTGCCTGTTTTTTATTTCTCCAAGTATTTTGGGTTTCTAATACTATAACAGGAATGGACCCCATTCCTAAGTCAAAGTATGATTAAAGTTCATGAAATTAGTATTGCTTCAGTCTTTGATGTTAGCCAGAAATGCTCTTCACAGCACCCGCAATGTGCCCAGTAATGACTCCTTCTGCAATTCATATGGAATTACATGTACTGGTAACATATCGAAGTATGATTGTAAATTCTTTTTTGTAAGACCCATTGCCCCTACTACTGTTAGAACTTTGAACTCTCTGGGTATCCGTCTTCCACATTGCCCTTGTTTCTGCCTGCAAATCCTGATATTTTATGACTTTGTGTCTTTTCGTATGTGAGACACTGTAGTCACTGGGTGTAGCAATTTCAATTATCAATGCTACTTTTGTCTTCTTTTCATGGACTACCATATCTGGTTTTCTTACATCTATATTTTGAACTGCTGGTAATGGCTGATCCCATGTAATATAAAATTCATCATTTTCTGTAATGCTTTGTGGCTCATGTTTCCAGTGTTTTTCAGCTACTTTAATAATATAATGTTTGCACAATCCCCATTGCAACAGTCTTGCCACATTATTATGCCTTTCAGTACACAGTCCTGCCATTAGTATATCATAACCAGCAACAAGATATGCAACTGTTTCCAATTCTATTTTACAAACCCTACATTTCTCTGCTTCTCCTACATGTTCAGTGGATTTTGTAAATCAATGTGTACATAGTCCACTATCTTGGGCAGCCAATAGTAACTTTTTGTCTTTTGGTTTAAATTCACCTGTCATTAATCATTCCTGCGTTCACTCCTGATCAACATGAGGTTGCTCCAAGAATTTTCTTTACTTGCAACTACATTCATGCATTTCCCACATTTCTTGTCTTCTCATCTGATCCTTCACCTTATATTCTTTCTTTTGTTCTTTGTCACATTCAGTTGCTGCCTGAGTTTTATCTACTTCTAGTTTGATTTCTATTACCCCTTGATGCCGATATACTTCTTCTAAATTAAGCAGGGAAGTCATCTTAGACTTATTCCCCTCATGTTTTAAAATCTTCACTACATTTTGGCATTGTGAGGTCAGCAGATATGTATGCAGTCCTACAACTGCAGATCTATATATGTAATCAATTTTGAGGAGGCCCATACCTCCTTCAGAATGGGGAATATATAGTCTTGGTATGCACTGATTCTTATAATTAATTTGATGAGCATGAAACACCCCTCTTGTTTTCCTGTCCAGCTTATCAAACACCTTTTCCAGTTAATCACTCCAAAACTGTATGTTAGGACATGAAGAACAAGTTGGTTTATAGCTTGGACTTTGTTTCCAGATGCCAATGGTGTTTTCAGTTTTAATTTAAGTCTTCCAAAATATTCCTTGATAAGTTTTATTCACATTTGTTCATGTTTTATTCTTGATTCTTCATCAATTCCCAAATATTTATACACTCCCTCTTACTCAAGTTCCTTTATATCACATTCTTATCCAAAACTGAAGTTTTCTTGGTGGTGCAACTTTCCTGCTTTAAAGGTTGTTTTTGCACATTTATCAAGGTTAAATGACATTCTTATATTATCAGAAAAAGTTTTGACCACTTGCAGTTGTGCTATCAATTCCTTTTGTTATGAACTATACAGTTTTAAGTCGTCCATAAAAAGAAGATGAGAAGTCTTAACACTTTGTTATTTTCTGGGAGCCAAATTGCAGCTATAACCTAATCTGTTAAGTAGGCAGCTTAATGGGTTAAGGGCAAGACAAAAGAGCACCAGTGACAAAGAGTCACCCTGGAATATCCGTCTTTGGATTTTTATCCCTGGAATAATAATTTGTCCCTTATCATGGTTTAACTGCAAAGTGATTTGCCACTGTTTCATGGCTGCTCTATTATAATCAATCAGAGTAGGGTGTAAATTATACATTTTTAAGAACTCTTTTAACTATGAATGTGGAATACTTTCAAATGTTTTTCTGTAGTCTATCCATGCCATACCTAGATTCTTCCCTTTTTTACCATTCTACATTTTGACTTTATTTTACAGCAAATGATGCTTTGCTCCATATGATTTTCTTTTATTACAATTTTATTCTATTGCCATGATAGGATTTTCTTCTAAATGACTATAAACTCTGATATGATATTCCACCACCTGCAGTCTTAACTTGAATGCTAAAAATTTCTGGTTAAAAAGGGAACATCAAATATTTTTTAACTGGAACCTCTAATCTGCCTCATTGTGGCTCCTGATGTCCCAAAATACAATGAAAATAACAAAGGGGAAAGGAAACATCCTTGCATAATGCCCATTTGAAGGGGAATTGTGGAAGATATTCCTGAACCTATTTTTACTTTTATATTAGCATCACCATGCAATTTCTGTAGCAGTGAAACCACTTCTCCTAGAAAGTCAAAGGACTCCAGTACTTTATCTTAATATAGGCTCATAGGTAAACTCTAGTCTAGCTGCCCTTGCAGGCCATTTTAAGTCTAGCCAATTTCTCTTTTTTGTGCTTGAATTAATCTTTCCCATTTGGTTAGAGATTGATCTTACCTATCCCATGGTTAATTATTACATATTACCCCTAATGTGAAAAACTGGTATCATCTCAGATACTTTGAGGGGAACCATGCTTAGGATAAAGCATGTATGTGCTGCCTTTGTCCAATATGGATATGGACAGGGATTAACTTTGTTTTAATGGATGGGGAGTCTGTTTTAGAGCAGCAGTATCATCTACGAGATATATCTGTCCCTCCAAACCATTCTGTTGATGTTGCAGAAAAGGTTTAAATCCTTAGACTGAGTATTTCTGATGCTATCTGACTTGCTGATGTGCAATAAATAATCAGTACTGAGTCAAAGGATGCATTATATGCCAATCACAGATAACATGTTAGCAGTCTGTAGGATACTGAGTATAGTGACAGGGCTTTAAGTCAGTCCAAGTAGGACATGTTGATTCAAACTTGTATTCTTTTAGTAAGGTATTAATGTGGGGGTTCCAGTTGTTGTATGTGTCTGAACAGATACATGCCAAAGGGGGCATTATAATTATTAATTCTGTCAAATGTCTTCACGGCATCTAAATTGGTAATATGCAGAGTTTTATTCAAGAAGTTAGCATGTACCATGATCAATGCAGTTTTCATTAAATTGTCAAACATTGTTCAATCCAACACAAAGCCAGGCTATTCCATTTGTATCAATCGAGGAAGTAACAGAACTATCTCATTAGCTATAAATAAATAAATAATTTATAATTATAGTTTAAAATAAAGATAGGTCAAAGCTAACCCAGTTGTGAAAGACCCTTATCCAGCTTTTGTATGACAGTCACCACTGCTGTATACCAAGAATCCACTGTTTCCTTTGACACAAATTCTTTGTTTGCCAATATAGTAAATTCCTGTACAGAATTGTCATGTGACCATAAATAAATCTCAGTAGGGTTCCTGTCTTGGCCTGGCATTTTTCCCTTCTCCATTTTCATAAGAACCAGAGATACCTCATTCCTTGAAAATGCTGCTTTTAATTTTAATTTCTGCTCAAAATTAAACCTTGGTAAATTCAAGTTCACTAGGTATACATTAGTCTTCTCCTGGACTACCATATCATTAATGCTATCTTTATGTAGAATAGAATAATAGTTCTTGAAGGCCTCTAAACACTTACTTAGGGAGGACACTACTCTACCAAGGGAAGTATTATAAAGGCTAATGATAGCATGTTTCACCACCTGCAGTCTTGACTTGAATGCCAAACATTTCTGGTTAGAAGGGGAACATCAAAAATGTTTTAACTGGTATCTTTTCTTGCCAAACTCTAATCTGTATAAGATATATTTATCTAATTAATTTCTAATCTCTTGTGGCATTTCTGACACACAATGATTTTTTAAGTATATCTTCCTGAGCCAAATACATTCCAGCATGCACATTTTGTAATTTAGGCTTCTTTGTTGAATTTGTAACTCCTTCTCCATTGTCTTTAAAACAAATTCATGCTTTGCCTTTGTTTCTTCCCACACATTGCATAATGAGATATTCTGGTTGGGTCTCATTCTTTTACAAAATTACATTTCAACAAACCGTAATTTTGTGACCCTTTATTCCCGAAAGTGCATTTATTCTAAAATGTACTTTTGCGAATAACCATGTAACAGAAAAGCAAAAAAAAACACAAAAAGAATAAAATACATGGCAACACTAACCACATGTATGTGGGGGGGCAAGCCCCCCTGCACCCCCCATGTGGTCGGCTGCACATCCCACACCCCCACTACTTATATAGTCTCACTCCGAGATTTCACTACAGTGGAGAAAAGGGAATATTCCCTTATCCCCACTGTGTTGCAATCCAAACAACAACCTCTGTTGCTTTTTGGTTACATGGTTATTCGTGAAAGTGCATTTTTGAATAAATGCAATTTCGGGAATAAGGGGTCGCCAAATTATGTTTCAAAGAAATGTAATTTTGATGGGTCAAGGTAGACCCATTCTTGTTATGTCTCTTATTTGCATGGCCCTCTTATATAAGAGAATTAGAGTCTTTCTCATCCTCTTCTTTACAAAGGAGTGTATTAATCTTCCCTAACTTCATCACTCGGAAATTATCAATTGCAAACTTCACCAATGGGGAATTATCAGTTGCAAAAGAGTACCTCAAACATGCATAATCTGATAAATCTACAGGAGGTATCTCAAATGATTATAATAATAAGCATGTTCTTGGGATATAAATATCTTGCCCAACCTCAAAAAGATTAGCCAGGTCACAACATTTTAGCCATTTATGCACATCTGCTAGCCACACTAAGCTAGTGAATTATTTCAAAAATCTATCCAGTGTAGATATATATATTTAACATTTGTTTACAGGAAAGCCCGACTGGGACAGAGCTCATTTTCAGTGGAAGCCTGGGGAGAAATGCTCCAGATGCATGTCTTTGGAATATATGAATTGCCTCATGACCAGAGGGAACCTTTTTGTGCCCCACAATAGTGTTACAGTCCCCAGATCACACTTTCATTTCCTCTTACATAAACAATCAATCTTTCCGGATTTTTTTAACTCCTTCTCTGCAGTACCTTGGGGAATATATGATAAGAGTAATGTAATCAGGAGTCACCCCAACTCTCCCTTAACAAAAAACAAATCTCTGCATCTAGCAACATATCACCGATGCATTAAAAAAGATATCAAATTTTGTACTAATACTCCACTTCTTCTACCCTCAGCATAACAGGAAGAACCAACTCATCTAGAATTCCTCTTTGCCAACATTTCACATTCCCAATCTTTGAAATGGGTTTTTCGCAACAAACCAAAACCTAGATTCACCACCATTCTTTGGTACTGTTAGATAATGTTCCTTTTTATAGGATGGGAGACTCCATTTACATTCCACGATAGTATACTAAGCATCCTACATAATTAACACAGTCTTATTAACAATGTTAACCTATTACAGTTCACCTTAAAAATAAGATTGTTATCCATACATTTCATTAGAGTAGAATCGTAGTTATACATATTAATTCCCACTCCATTTGTAACATAAAGAAAAGCTTATCTAGTATTTTGATGATGGGTTATTAATTCATTATAAAATAACATACCTCCTTAAATAAATAATAATCTACCAATAAACCTGGAAAATAACTATTTTCATTAATCAAGTACTGCTTCCAAGCAGTAGTCAAATTTCCTCTACACGGATAGCAACTTAGGTATAACTCTGCAGCCATGTAGGAAGTGAAGAAAGGATACAACCTCCCAGACATTCCCTAATAAATCATTTTGCCAGCAGCCCCATATATCATAAACAAAATTGTGTCACCACTGAGCAACATAATCAAATAAAAGCCTTTAAATAAATGACCTTCTATTCCCATTGAGAGGTGTATCTTATTTATATTATGTGCATATAGATTTTATCAGGTCCACCTATATTTAAAGCGTACCAGTTCCATAATTCCTCAAATACCTATTCAGTGCAGGCAGGGCTTAGATGTAGTTTATATTCTTTTTCCCCCTCTCTTCAACTTAGAGTAACCAACTCATGTTAAGGCATGTTGTTACAATTTACAGAACTCATGCTCTTTCCTATCAACAAAACTTCTTTCTAACAGCCATAGTGCTAAATACAATATAATATAATATTGTTAGCAGACAAATAAACACTCAGTTTATATACAAAGGCCAGTATCAATAGTCTAATCATCAAATAATGTCTAACATTACCTTGGAAAGTAAAATACATTTCCTGAAAACAGCCGACAATGACAGCCTGGGACTTGTTTAGTTTCTAAGGCAGCTGATTTCTTCTTGTTTTCCATCCATGTTTTGAAGAGAGTTGTTGTTGTTGTTTGTCTTTCGGCTTTTCCTGGTTAGGGGTCGCCACAGTGGATCACCTGTCCGCTCATGATTGGCAGTGGAGTTTTACTGTGTCAAGTTGCCAGCCCAGCACCCAACCTTCCACAGAAGGCACACACATGCGCACATTCACACCTAGGGCCAATTTAGAGTGTCCAATCCATCTACAACATGTCTTTGGGATGTGGGAGGAAACAAGAGCACCCAGAGGAAACCCACACAACCACAGGGAGGACATGCAGACTCCAGACAGTACGTACCCCAGCTGAGGATTGAACTGGAGAACCTCTTGCTGTGAGGCGGCAATGCTAACCGCTGCACCACTGCGGCCGCCCCATGTTTTGAAGAAAGTAAATAGTTCAAATTGTGTTACTCCTGTTTTTGTAGCCAGAGATTGTAATCAGCCTTCTTGACACAGACTGGAGACATTCAGGCTTATAGTATTGGATGTAACACAGTTCCACACTGGCAATTTTGCTTCTGCTTCTTCTGGAAAACGGAAAGTAACAGGACTATCAGGTACAAACACTTTCAAAACAGCAGGGTACAAAAATTTAAACTGCCAACCTCACTGGCTAAATGGTTTCAGGAATGGCCAAAGCATAAGTATCTCTCCCTAGTGTTTACAAGAGTTTTGCTCACAAAAAAAATTCTCAAGTCTACTAGCTGAATAACTTTACCTGTAGCTGAATAACTTTACCTGACTTCCACAATAAGAATATCACATTGTCCTTAGTTGGAAAAGATGCAAATCTGTTGAGTACTGGGCTTGGATAGCTGCTAAGGGAAAAAAAACAAGCAAAAAATAAAAAACAGTGAACTCTCTCCAGTATTAACTCTTCTTTCTAAATGCCTGTTCATTCTGCCAGTTTCTCCTGTTTAAATAACACACAGCTGTCCCCCTTCATATTTTCTGGAATTCTCACAAACTGCAAAATGTTTCTTATCAAATAATCTCCATAGTCTGTACTTATTTTCAACCCCGCTTAACTTAGTTTCCACCTCTGCTACGTGAAACAGAATGCTAGCTGTTGAAGGGTAAGCCTCCTCCATGTGTTTGGAATGGAGCAAAAGAGCATTATTCTGTTTCCCCAAACATAGCTTCTGCTTTTTCCATATTAAATCCAGTTTAAAGTCAGTTCCTTGAGCAGAAGCTTTATCACTAGTAGTGACTGGTGCCATGGGGTGGGGTAGTTCATGTCAGCACAAATTCATTGCTGTTCTATCTCTAGTTGGGCTGAATACTGCCACTGCTTCTGTGATATATTTACTTTTCTATCATTTTTCTTATCAGTCATGGGTTAACTACCTCACTTGAAAGGATTGTTTATTTCTCAGAAATATTCATTGGTTGAAGGTAAGATTACACTTATCAAAGATAAATTGAAACAGAGCTGACTCAAGGAACACCACAGAAGATGATTTCACCATCCTAACTGGAAGTTCTCAATTCTTTTTTAGTTGTTTTTTTGTTTTTTACACACTAGGTATATAAGTAAAACATTTTCCACATTTACAAACTAATAATCTTGTTTATTTGTTCACAGTTTAGCCATCACTTTGAAAAAAATGCCTAATTGTGTTTTTTTTTAACATGTTAGTTTTCTGGCTTCAGAAAAGTCCTAGAGCCTGTAATTATAGCAAAGAACAAATTATTTCAGCCTTTACAATCCTTATCTTAAATATGTTCATCATATTGATTACTGCTGCAATAGTCTTAGCTATATTGGTAATACATCCTGCCAAGGATATAACAGCTGGCCAGCTTCCAAAATTTCAGGGCACCTTCCACTCACTCACACCATTAGGTAGTTGGAGCTAAGCTGCCTAAAAATGTAGGTTTGTGCACCATGCACTTCAAAGCTTTCCTGCCACTGACGATAGCATCCCTCTGTGGGCATCCAAGGATTGATGGTCGGCATGTAGTTTTCCTTTGCTGGGCAGATAAGTTCTCTTTGGAGAGAAAAAAACCTTCCACATACAAAATGTATTGTTTAAATGCACTTTCCTGATTATGAAAGTTGTTTTTAATCTAGGAGATTGTGTTCTAATGGACGGTCACAAGACTTAACTGTATTTTTAAATGGGAGTGCACTTTTTCCTGCCAGTTTAAAAGTAGTTGAAAACCATTTTCTGCAGAGAAATTGTGTTTATGTTATTTTGGAGGACTGGAAAAGTATATTAAAGTGTTTCATTTTTACTAGGTTGTGGGAAAAAGTGACTTTAAAAATTGTATTTTTTTACTGGCATATGATGCTTGTTTTCCCTTGGAAAGAGGCATCATTTTCAGCTTGACCATGGAACAAACTACTGGTCCCATGGTAAATCCTTCCAACCACAAAAAGAAAAAAAAATGTTAAGCAAACAGCCTTTGTCAGCAAAGCAGGCTAGCAGTTTGCCTCAGCCACAGGTGAATGACAATGCTGTGGCCAAAGCTATTTCTTAGACCCTTCATCTTTTACCCTGGATCACTCTTGTGTAGCATCTACAGCCACTATGGACTGGCTGTTAGCCATGACCTCTGCGGTTGTTGGAGTCCCCTCAGTGGGCAAGGTAGAGCCACTCTTGTTGGTCATGGGAGAGAGGACAGGAAAGTCTTCCCTATTTAGTGAAAATGTTGCGCCCATCCTTGGGGAAGCTGCTACTGCCATTAACAAGTCTGTTGGCCCCATGTTCCTGTCAAAACAAAACAGAAAACTAACCAGGTATCTGTTCCTCCTCAAATTTCTCTAGACAGCAGTAGTTTTCTAGATCTGGCTTAGGGTATAATACTGGCTATTGTTCTGAGACTATTTTCAGAATGTGCTACTGTTTTCAGGGGGCAGAACACTGAGGTTTTTAGGTCCCTCAAAATACTATGAGTTGTTGTAAGTGGAGTTTCTCAGTTAAGGTAAAAAGGGATGCTTCTTTTCCTGAAGAGATTCATGATTCTGAATCTGGACAGGAAGATGAAGGTATAGGTACAGGATTTTCTCCTCAGATTTCTGATTCAGATTCAGAGGAGAGCAGAGTATCTGATTGTCCATGTGTGGGGTCTCTTTCTCTGAGATTATTTCCATAATGTGCTTTTTTTTTAGTGGGAGAACACTGATGTTTCTCAGTCCCTCAGAAAATACTATGAGCTGTTACAAGTAGAATTTCCAGAGCCCTTACCATTTCCTCCAGTGCTGTCATAATTTGAAGATATTTGTATCACTGCCTTTGATTTTCCTGATACTCGGCCTGCTGCACATAAATAGGCAGATAGATTATAAAAAGTTCCTCATTCTAGGTTTTTATATGCTCATTCCAAATCTGACCCAGCAGCTATAGCTTTAGTTAATTCTACTGCTGGAAATATTTGGTTAATTCCAATCCTACTCTTTCTGACAAGGATTCAAAGATTACAGATAAGTATGCGAAAAAAGTGTATGCTTCTACAACTTTGAATTTTAGAATTTTGAATTGTCAGGCTGACATGTTAAAGTTTATTTTGATTAATTGTGAAAGCAAAAGGAATATTTTGTCTATAGTTTCTTTTTGTTAGAAAAAAATCTGCTTTAAATGTCTTAATTTCCCCATTTGACAGGTCAGATCTCATTACTTAAAATGTGTGTAAGACTCTGTTGATACTTCTTCCAGGGCTATAATCATTGGCATTATTTTCAGGAGATTTGGTTGGCTGCATTCTAAGAACCTTCCAGATGATGTGGAAAATGAGATTTTAAATTCTCCTTTGGATAGAGATTTAGTTTTTGAACTTTCTGCAGCAGAGGTTACCAAAAAGGGTAATGGGTGGAGTAAGATGATATAGAGAATCTCTAAGATTTTTCAGCCATCCATTTTCAAAACATTTTAGAGATTCTCTATCCCCTCATCCAATTTTGGCAAGAAACAAAACTAACAGTCCTATTCTTAAAATTAACAGACATTTAAGAAGAAATGGCAAGGGGGTTCCAAAAAGAACACAGGAACTCCCCCAAACCAACGGCATTCCAACAAGTCAGAATGACTATTTAAGGGACCTTGTTCCCTGCAATCCCTGGAATTCTCTTTTCCCTTCCAGAAAGTCTGAAATCCACCTCTCTCTTTGGCAAACAATTTCAGACAAGTGGGTTCTGAAGATCATTCATCAAGGCTATAGATGTAAGTGGGAAGAAATTATTCTTTTCCAGGACTATAGGACCATATTCCTCTATTTCTCCCATCCTTCAACATATGTTGTCTCGTGGAGTGACAGATCCAGTTTTTATTTTCCAGTTTGAAAAAGGTTTTTATTCAAGGATATTTTGGTGCCAAAGAAAGAAAATGCTTAGAGACCAGTTCTGAATCTTTCTTCTCTCAACCAATTTGTGATAGTGCCCAAGCTCAAAATGCTGTCATTTAAGTTTTCAGGTAACACTAAATTAAAAGAAAATGCTTATTATCACATACCTATTCATCCAGACTTCAGGTGATTCTTAAGATTTTATGTGTCTGGATTAAATTAGCAGTTCTCTGCCTTACCCTTTGGACTATCGACTGCACCAAGGGTGTTCAGAAAGTATCTAGCTCCAGTTATAACACATTGAAAGCTATAGGGTATCAGCATTGTTCCGTATTTAAATGACTTACTTATCTTTGAAAAGTATTTTTCAAAGTGTCAAGAATCTCTCACTTGGGTGAGATATCTCTTACACAAGCTGGGATTCTAAAAGAACATTCAAAAGTTTTTTTCTGAGTCCATCATACAGGATTGTGTTCTCAGGGTGTCTGATAAAACCTCATTTCAAAGAGCTTTTCCCCACAGGAAAAAAAGTAAATCTATGTATAGACTTCAGTAACTGTGAGGGAATACTTCAAGATTTTGGGTCTCTTGGCATCTATGAGTCTCATGACACCCCCTGGCAAGACTCCATGTGAGAAAGATACAATGGTTTCTGAAGTCTCTTTGGTTCCAGCACCTACACCTATTATTCTTTTAAATCCCAATTCTGGGGTTTGTCAGAAGTGAAATCATTTAGTGGCAACAACAAATTTCACTAACTCCAGGTCTCCCCTCCCCCAGTTCAAAACAGTCAGTCACTAACAGACACCTGGGCTTTGCTTTGGGAGCAGTTTTAGGAGGGATAAAAATGCAAGGTGTTTGGGACATGAAGGACAGATGCAAGAGCATAAATATAAAGGAGATGTTTGTTCTGATCAATGCACTGAACTCTCTGAATCATCTTTGGTCTCCTGGACCTCTTCAAGTTGTTACAGACAATACAATAATCATGTGGTACATTAACAAGCAAGGAAGGATCAACTCTTACTCCCTTAGCAGAGTAGCTTGGAATATAGCTTCACATCAAAATCTCATTCTTCAGGCATCCTACATCCTGCCAGACCAAAACTTTGCAAAAGACAAGGTTACAGGACAAAGGCAGACCTCAATGAATAGAAACTATATTGGGCCCCTTTGTCTTTTCTCTGAGCAATCAGCTGCAAAATATTGCTCCAAGACTATGCAAGAATACCTTTTCCTTTCCTTGGACATGAATGCCCCTGTATGCTTTTCCACTTTTTCCACTGATATCCAGGGCACTTTTGAAGATTCAGAAGGAATCCCCAAGATCATTGTGATAATCTCTTCTGGCCCAAGAAACAGTGAATCTCCCTTCTTTGACTTTACACTCGCTGCTCTCCTGATTAAAATTTCAGCTCCTTTTCTTCTAATAACTATATACATCCTACTGCACCTTGGTTTCCTTTAACTATCCACATTCCACTGTAGACTCTGAGTCCTTTAAGTACCTCGACTTCTTTACATCTTGGGTTGTAGCTGAGAATATTCTTGTATGTGGATGTCAAAAGCTATAGGTTACTTTTACTTCCCCCAGGCATTCTCTGCCCTTGGTCTATAAACTGGTGATGATACTGTAACCTTGTTTTTAGTCTTATATGCTGCCAGAGTGTGTTCTAAATTTCTGTATTTGCAGGTTTGTTCCCAGTAGGTAGCAACTCTGGAAATCAATCCCTGCATTTGGTCACCATTTCCGTCAAATGCAATGACAGCTCACATATGATTTAGACTCATGACTGTCCATTCCGATATGACATTATTACATGTAAACTTATCTCAGAATAGCTCAGAACATGTGTAGGTAGATGAACTTCTGTCCCTAGATCTAAAAACAAGTATGGTGACTGCAAATATTCCCCTTGATATAAGTAAGCTATGGAACTACTTATGTCTTAAAATTAGATGTATCCAGTCCAAACAAATATTCAAAATAAAGCTTTAAAATGTTATTTTCAGTCTAATTGGATCTGTAGTTGCAGAATAACGTCATTCAGCTTGATTATTATTTTCCCAGACATATCAATATTTGCAGTGGTATATTCAACCCTCCCCCCGTTATGTGGGTATCATGGTTTTGGCTTTCTCTTTACTCTTTAGTAATATCTTTTATTATTTTCAGCAAGCATTTCTATCTTATGCCTTAAAATTAGCATCAGCTTATGCTCCTGTGTTCTTAATTTCATTTCATTGAATATACAGTATATATGCAGCAAAACAATGTTCATTTTGTTAAAATAAAATAAATTGTATCACTTGCTTTCATCGATTCATAGACTGTTACTGGGCTAACAACCGCTAGCCAAGTTTTCCTGAAAGATTAATGATGTCCTCTATCAAAATAGGACATTTAGGGCCAGGCATTTATAAGCTTTCTTTGTCCATAAGAGACATGGGTGCCAGGCCTGGTGTAAAATTCCTATTCACCATCTTTTTGTCTAGATTGTGCTTAAACTGGGTAATAGATGAACTCAGCTTCACATGGATGGGAAGCCTGTTCCATAGGAGGGGCAGTCCCTGAAACACATATCTGTCTCTCCAGCATATTCTGTTTATGTTACAGACAAAACTATGGTCCTTAGACCTTGTATTTCTGGTACTCTTTGACTTACAAATATGTAGAAGATTCATAGGTGTGGGGTTTGTGGATGCCTTGTAAGTCAGGCATATATCACACCTCAGCAATCTGTAGGAGACTGTGTGGAGGAAAATTACTTTAAGACATTCTGCATAAGGCAGGTTTGTGACTCCTTGTATTCTTTTTGTAAGAAACCTTTGAGGTCATTCTAGTTGCTGCATATGCCTGGTTAGGTACATACCAAAGGCATCATTATGCATTGTACTCTATGACTGGTCTGATAAGGACAGAGTACAGTGGGATAATGACCTCTTTGGACCTACAGTAGATGCCATGCTATTACTTATAAGTTGTGCAACATAAAAAGATTTCGTCACTACTGTGGCCACATAATGGTCCAAGGTAAGGTTACTGTCTACATGTGTACCCAAATCCCTGACCACTGGGTTGATTCTTTGGGGTGTTTTATCAACTTGGTAATTACCTGGGATGGATGATTAATTCCCAAATGGTGCAATTGTGTATTTCCTTGCATTGAGCTTAAGACCATGACTTTGGCACCATTTATTAGTCAGGATAGGCCTTCTTGAAGAATGCTAGTGTCTGCAGGGGAGTTGATGATAACCTCCAGCTTGCAATCATCTGCAAATTTAGTCATCCATAAACCTTTAGCATTTGCTTCCATTTCAGAGAAATAGATGCCAAATAGGAGCGGGCCCAGTACCAAGCCATGAAGGGACTCTGCTAGTGACTGGTCTCTTGGTGGAGGTGGCCTCACCTATTCTGACCTTCTGGGTCCTATCAGTGAGCCAGGTGGCAATCCAGTGAGATGATAAAAGGGTTTATACCAAAATTAGTGAGCTATAATGCCTGAGTGGGGTATTGTATCAAAAGCCTTGGCCAGATCGAGATAAGTTGTGTGCGCAGTCTTACCTTCATCTAGTGCTTTGATAACCATCTCAAAAAAGTCCATCAGATTTAATAGGCATGACCTTCCTTTAACAAAGCTGAACTGTGAAGGGCCCAGCATTTGTAGGTTACCTATGTCCTCATGTATCATGTCTATGATGATTCTTTCTATAGCTTTAAATATGAGACTGATAAGACTTATAGGCCTGTAGTTACCCAGATCAGTGGTAACCTTAGTTTCATAGATTAATACTAGACTAACTGCCCTTATGGGTCTTTTTAAACTTAGCCAATTACCCTATGTGAGAATTAATCCCTGCACCTTGTGCCTATAAGGTAACAACCTTAACCATTATACTAACCTCCCAACGTTTTCATCATCCCTTAATACATATTTCATTTATATCAACTTGTGGTTTATTATGTATCTTGTTATGTGCAACTTGCATCACTACATCCTTAATCACTGTCATTAATTTTGTTTCATTAGGCTCTTTCATATTATTTGCTCAGACAGCTTCTAGTGATTTCAATGGGGCATTGTGTAATACACATGTATGTTCATGGGTTCATAGGCGATTACTAGGCTAATTGCCCTAAGAGGTGACTTTAAGCCCAGCCTTACTTTCCCATATATAAATGAGAAGATAATTTATACAGGGGAATATAACTATATTTAGGTGGCTGAGCAGTTACAAGTCACCTCTGTCCAATAGGTGCTATTCCTGGGGTAAATTTCCGATTCCCCATTCTCTGATCTAGGTTGCATTTCAATAGGGTCATGGATTTACTCTGTTTCACATGGATGAGATGCCTGTTTCAGAGTAGGGGCAGTCCTGAGTCACATATCTGTCCCTCCAGCAAGATCTACTTATGTTGAAAATAAGATTTAGGTCCCTCCAGCAGGTATTTCTAATGCTGTTAGAGTTGTGTATGCAAAGCAGCTCTATCAGTACTGGTTCAGATGATGACTTGTAAGCCAGGAAAAGATCACCTGTGGGTAGTCTGTTGGATACTGAGTATAACGTTTATGCTTGGTATTCCTTTTGTTAGGAACCTGTTGTGGAAATTCCAGTTGTTGCATATGCCTGGTCACATACATACCAAAAGGAGCATTGTACTCATTGACTGGAGTAGTGAGTTCTTAGGTGTTTGAGGGTTAGATGGGATCACAGGTTTTAGTTTAATTTCAAAGTAGACAGTTTTATGGTCCAACCTAGCAATGAGAATGTTACACATGGGTGGGTGCAAAGTTTCTACATGTTTATGAGGATCAGGTCAAGGATGTTGGTACCCCTAGTGGGTGTATGGACTAACTGGTCTAGAGAATTTGTGCTGACAAAGTCCAGGAATCTCTGGACCTTCATATTTGAAGTTGTGTATATTTACCTGTTTATAGAGAATTAGCTGAAGTCTTCCAGCATTAGAGTGTTTCTCTGGGGTCTATATCAGAACATCAAAGTTTTAAAACTTCAAATGTTCTAATATTGACCCATTTTAATAGAACGCTAAAAATAGTGAAGCTGCAGAACACCGAATTCTTTCCTAGGGAAAGAATTCGGTTGGCCGGTTCTGTGGCTTCGCTATTTTCAGCGCTGTGGTGGAGATTTACAGGTCAGGTTCAGGTAAGTGTGTGATTGTGTGGTTGTTAGGATTAGGGCATGGGTTAGGTGAGTTAGGGTTAGGGTGCGGGTTAGGTGAATTAGGTTTAGGGGTGGGTTAAGTGAGTTAGGGTTAGGTCGCAGGTTAGGTGAGTGTGCGATAGTGACGGACCTTAGAGTTAGGGTTTGGGTTAAGGTAAGTGGATAGATAGTAGTGTATGTATGGTTTAGTGTAGGATTAGTTGTAGGATTATAAGTGTACGTATGTGTATTGATGTTTTTCAGGTGTGCTTGTGTTGTGTGTATGTGTTTCGGACTAGCAAATTTTTTCCCAAGGAAATAATTTGCTGTTCTGAATGTTCGATATTATGTGGTTTAGATATTTTAGGTTCGATGAAATAGCATTTGCTATTTTCATCTTTCGATAACGTGATATAAATGCTTTCTCTCCTCACTATATTATAGTTAAAAAAATGTGGTATGTTTTCAGCATCTGGAGATTTTCCCAGAGTTTCTACTGATTCGAGCATTTAATAAACAAATGAATAAATGAATAACTAAATTAAGTTAATTTTATAACCATGTAACTTCTGCAGTACAAAAAATAGTGCAGAAGGCATGCAGCTGCAGTCAGGCCATTTTGTGGGCTGATAACTTTTAATCAATGCCTGAAGATTCATCATCATGATAAGCCACCTCTAAACAATACATTGATTAAGCATGTTACACTTTAGACCAGATGCAGTGCTTCTATGACACTCTGAGCTTAATTTTGTTTGACCAAAAGAGATCTGGATGCAGATGCAACAGACCATTCACTACAATGTATTTGACATGTCAATCTCCATTTTATACTGCACTGCTTCATGAATATAGAGTCATCATGTGCGTGTAAGAAACATGTAACAGCTGACAATCTCTTTTGCTTCCTGGGAGGCATTTTTCAAAGTTTTTGTCCATATCCATGGATTCCCTCAATGGGAGCTGATTTGCTGGGTTTAGCACGATCTAAAGGTTTAACAAAAATCTGGATTAATGAATTGCAAACACCAGAAAGATGTACGTTTGTGATAAAAATGTTTGCTGTCAGAACTCCAAAACAATCTGAATCATCTATCAGCACTTATGTAATCTTTGTGCATCACCAGTGTGCAGAAGTTGTAATATGTGGCTTAAAGAATGGAAATTTATTATTTTAAATATTGTGCTGAAGTTTCTGAAACATACCTGGCATTATCCAGAGGTCTTCTAGATGTTCTGTGTAGTTTCCATGCCAGGCATGCTATCCTAATAATCTCGGACAAACAGAAATCCTCAAAAGATATAATTCATATGGCCCTTTGCTAGAGGTCTAGGATACATGTTATTTGAAAAAATGCTAATCTTTCACAGAGAGAGAAGTATTTGTTTAATTTTAAGGACAGAAACACTTACAGTGTTCTTTTATTTCTGTTTGAAACAATTCATGTCTAGCTTGCTAAGCCATTGTTCCCTTGACAAGTTTGCAAAAATATTTTTCATTTACATCATCGGAAACTGTTCTTCTCAGAAGAGTAGGTTGATGATTAACTTAAAATTACTATATATTCTCATTGACTCATTTTTATACATCAGAACTGGGGTTATCTTGGGTTCTAATACACCTTAGTGCGGATCCTCACTTTTTGCAACATGAGCAGTTCTGCTTTTATTTTTGGCCTAACTACAAATGGCACAGGTTATATGTAGTTAGGCCAAAAATAAATCTAGCACTGACTATGCTTTGAGAAACATTGGGGAAACATTGTAAGTATCATGTACAAACCAGTTACTTTCAGTCTTTCAGTCTCCTAACACCATTCTAAACCAATGCCACCCTCTTCAAAAACCTGTTCCAAGAGGGACTAAATGTGCAATATATGTCAACTCCTGCTTCATTTTTGTGCTTAAACTTATTTTTTTAAATCAGTAAAGTGAAGCAATTGATACCATAAAACATAGGCAAAATTATACTGAAAATATGAAAAGTTTTTATTCAATGTAATTGCACTTACCTGGTGCAATAATACACAGAGCAGGGTACTAAAACACTAAACAACTAGCAGTGTTCAAATAGTCTTTAGGAGAGTTGTAAAAACTTCAGTTACACAGTTGTACTCCACAATTAATATACTTCATAAACAAGAAACAGATAAAAGAGTCTTTGTTACACATGGCAATAAATCTTCACAATTCCCATCCTCTTGTGTGAGCCATAGGTTCCAAGACATCCACGAACACAAGCATCCATAGCAGAAGAACATTACACTCATTCCAAATGTTCCTTGCCGTCCTGAAACTGGAAGGATCGCACATTGTTTGTAAGGCCAAATATGTAGCGACATTGTTGCACTACAGCAGCAAAGTAGAAGGTAATAAAAGGTGGTCAGAAGTCAACTAGCACAGCAGCAAATACCTGTATACTCAATTACCAAAAAAAGTACGGAAAGTCCAGGTATCACATCCATGGTAAATCAACCCATAAGCTAGCTATTTGGGGATGATTAAGCAAGCCATTCTTTCCCAGCAATAACAATCCCTTTTCCAATTAGGCATAGTGCTCACTGTCAGAAAAATGTCTGTGAGATGTTTAGCCCAATAAAGACCTGCTCAGATTGTTGACATCCACAGTGAACTCATTAAATGCACACAGCTCATGGAAATCACAATCAAGGCCACTTTAACCACAGGGCCAGCAAATCCACTCTTCAGATAATATTCAAAATGCAGAGCACGGAAATATTGCAGAAAGCAGCCAAGGGCATCCTAGGCAGCCAACTTTCTGCCATCTTAGACTGCAAACAATATAGGCTGATACATGCTTTTATTGTGATGAATTGCTAGTCGGGGTGAATCGTACACTGCCATTCACAGTGCTGAGCCATCTTCCTGAACCCTGTGTCTGTCAGCTGTGTATTGATAATGATTATCCTTGACTATCATAGACGTTAATGTAAGAAAAATCATTTTCTTTTCTGTGTATGTTTTCACAACACTTTCTGTCTCCTTCAATGTTCTGTTTTAAGAGATCTTTAAATTTCCTTGTGAGACATTCCTTTCTTTGTTGAATACCACTCAGTTCCACTAAAATATTTTTTCATTTCATGTGTGCTTTCTTCAAGTTGCACAACTCAAATATTAAGTTGCTAAATCGGCTGGCTCAGATTATCTGACATGGTGCATTCCACGAAGCGTTCCTGTTCTGTTTCTTAAGTAGTTCATCTTTGCCTTGGTTCTCACTATGTTTCCTTGTATTTCACTGCATAACAAACCCTTCACATGAGGTTTTCTATGACAACTCCTACAAGTTTCATTTCTACATAGTCAAATGGGTGCTTGTGTGAACCTCTCTGGCAATGAGAACACAGTTCCTTTCATGATGCACTCAGTCTGTGTTCTTTGAAGATACATTCATCGTGTTCAGAAAAGACAGTCGTCACTGTCATTTACATATGAATAGCACCTCTAACAGCAGTTTCCACATGCAATGTATTTTCAAGTTCATGTCTGAATGTTAAGCTGGTTCCCATCAGCCGCCCCTTCTGTATGCTTCCTTTTAGAATTAGCTATTGTAATGGCTTACACTGCAGTATTTAACCCATCACCATACTGTTCTCACAATTTCTTACCTTCTTTATAAGTTTTCTTATGAAGCCAGCACACCTCGAACATCTGCAGCGACTTTAGTGATGGGCGTGTGATGGCATAATTCTGACAGTATCTGTGAATTTTCTGATCTGTAAACCATTAACAGTCAAACTTTGTGGTAATAAGTTTGTGTTCTTCTCCCTTGGCACTCAGTATTGCAGGGATATAATCTTCCTTAATTTTTGTTGGCAGCAAAATATTTCAGTATATAACCAATAGTCTCCTATCTTGTTATCAAAAGCATCAGTTTTTCCATTGTAGCTCAATCATTGAGTCATTTCTTTCTTTAACTTGGACAGCATGCTACAACATCCTTAGGACATTGTCCAATAAATCTTCATAATTTCCTTGATGAGTTTTGTTTGGATACACTGCCAGTAGGTTCCTTCTGCCTTGCAGTGAGTTTATTGTGTTCTTTCATTTTTCAAATGAAGCAAAATGTAGCAAAAACTAGTTTACTTCTGAAATATTGTAAACTCATAGTTGGGAGTCAGTACGCAGATTCCGCATTACAAGAGATAACTGACTACACTATCAGCAGATTCATCATTATGAGAACATATATAAAATAATGCATACAGACATTGGCACCTTAGTAATGGGTGCTAACCCTAAAGATGCTCCTTCCCTCAACCCTAACCCTTCACTTTACCTTAATAAAAACCTTTCTATAACACTACCGATATACAAGATACACACAGACTCACAAACACGCACAAGCACACACAAACGACACTACATCTAAACCCCTACCTAACCTTTACTCTAACTCAAAACTACAAACACTTGCACACAAACATACAACATGTATCCCTCATCTATCCCCAACCCTAACCCTAACTCACAAACACATGCACAAACATTCTCACTGCCTCCAACCTCATTCAGCTGTCTCGATAAAATGTACCATCAACATGTAGACCACTCAACTATCCATACCCTCAAGTTTATACACCACTCCATGCATTTTTTCAACCTAACAGATGTGTGACAAAATTCAGGGGAACTGTGTATATGTCAGCATATATATGTATATATATATATATATATATATATATATATATATATATATATATATATATATATATATATATATATATATATATATATTTATAGGGTCTGCATTATATCATTGAACGCTTAAAAAAGTGAACGATGAATAATCGACCCCATGTAAGTGAAAGCTTACAATCTCGAAAGCTCAGGACAGTGATTTTTTTTCCAAAGAAAACAAATCGCTGTTCCAAAACGAAAAAAAAATTGAAAGAATACATAAAGTGGGGGGGCTTCATCCCCCAAAACCCCCCTACTTAAATATACCAACTCCAAGATCGTACTACAGTGCTGAAAACAGCAAAGTAATGGAAGCGGCCAAGCAAATTCTTTCCCTGGGAAAGAATTCACTTAAAAGCCGCTTCACTATTTTGCCTTTTCGTTGTTTTAAGTTCGACCAAGATGCATTCGACAGAATGCATCTTCAGTCAGCTAATAGGAACCCTATATATTATATATATATATATATATATATATATATATATATATATATATATATATATATATATATATAGAGAGAGAGAGAGACACACACACACACACACACACACACACACACACACACACACACACACACAAAATACATAGTTTGCATGCTTAAAAGCAGTTTGTAAGTTGACTACATATTTAAAATAAAAAATATGCTGGCCCAGAAAGTCACATTTTCAACCAAATGTTTCAAAAATGATTTCTGAATATACAGACATTGCAAAACTTTTTAAGTATAAATAACCACATACATCTGAAATACTTCTTGCTTGCAAATTTGTAAAACAAGTAACCCACTTGGTACAGAAGAAATGTATCTGTTTAGGTGAAACACTTCAGGAGATATAAGTACAGAAGCTGCTATAAAAACATAAATGCATATGGGAGTAGATTAGAAAATATCAGTTAGCAAATCAGACAAAAGTTGAAATTGCATGCATGGTCATGTGAACAATCAAATAATTATAGATTTGTATAAAAAACAGAGAAGCAAAATGAAAAAAAATCTAAAGTATTTTTACTAAACACCTTTGAATTTTGTGCAGTTTGTATTAGGATTTATAGTAACTGAATAAAGTCAGTATGAATTCCACCTTGGGTCTCCCCTGAAAGGAGGACATTGTCAAAAAGCTAAGCAGCAAACAGCAAATAGTAAATAAATAAATAAACAAACAAATAAATAAAATGATTAACATTACTACCACTGCAGTAGGCATCTATGTAACACCAAAGCTGACAGTGAGAACATCAGCTTTTGCAATGAATATAAAACAAAAAAATTTTACAGGGGTAAGCCCCTTTGTTCCTCCTTTGGTGTAATAGACTTCTACACTCCTTTTCTAAATAAGTCTGATATTGCTCAGCGTTGTGGCAAAGGCAAATTTGTTGATTCCTTTTCTGAAGAAAGTAACATCAACATAATTAAAATATATCTGCATTATTTTAAATGTAGTGGCATACTGACCTTTAGTCAATGTCAGTCTTGACCGTGGTATTGACTGTGGTCTGTGTATCTTTGCCTTACTGTTTATTATTTTATTTATCTTACATAATTACTATAGAAAGTGTATTTTAAAATGTATTCTTTCCATCTGAATTCTATTGCTTTCTTTATAAGTTTTTAACTGTTTAAGATAGATAGGGTCTGTGAAATTAATTCTAACCCAGGACATTAGAAATAACACTTACATGGCCTTGCATTGATTATCTCTCACATTCAATGTTATGTGATGAGGCTCAAAGTAAATTAACAATATAATATGAGGCAATTATCATGATGACAAGTAATTAATTAAGGAATCTGTGGTGATAACTGTACTGAGCTCAAATGGAGGAGAATACTGTGAATGTGGTAATGTGATCCACAGATCACAGAAGCAAGCATGTAGTATCTGAGCGTATGAACATCCACACATCAACACAATGCCACTTCAAGAGTATGCAATGGTGATTTGGAGGATATGTCTAGTCAGACAAACTTCAGAGTAAAATGCAAGTGCAGAAAGTAGGTTGCAAGAGGTAGTAGGGCATGGATATTACTCAAGTCCCATGTGTGTATCTGATTTACAATGTAGGTGGTATGCTTGGAGTAAGCAAAGTCCATAGGAGGCATGAGGACACATCTACTGCTCTGAGTTATAGCAAAGGGACAAAGAAGGGCTTGACAGATATTATCAGTGATTCTGAAGTTGGAGGGCACCATGTTGAGCATGTCAGTGTGATACACTAATGAGGCACTCAGTGCAGAATGTGGGAAAGTGTGACTGTTTCATCAGGTAGAGCCTGCAGGACTGTGGCACATACCATAGTAGGGGGACAAATGCACAGGTGTATGTAACGGCATGGTAGTTAGCATGCTGTAAGGTCAAGTCATACCAAGCATAGGATCAGTACCCTGATAGCATGGGAACCTCTCACAATTTGGGTTGGTGGGACAGCATATTCACCTGCAAAGACAGTGCAGTTGTGTCCAGAGGTGTGTGTACCTGTGGGCAGAGGGTGTTATTGGTGATTGCAACATGCTATTAATTAGAGAAACCTGTTGCTATGACAACTATATGTGACTATACCAGTGGAGTTATGTACTTACCCTGCATCTCTACACCTATGAAATAGAAGCTGATTCTTCTCTACCTGATCATGAGCTGAACATTTTAAAGAAAAAGAAAATGTACATGAAGAGTATACTCTGAAAGAGCATTGGTAGTTATGTACAACTGTATAATAAAATGCACCATTCATGAATATTTTCTGTGAAGAAATTGGACACTGTTATTTATGCTGGCAAGTCTGGCTGAGTTTTTGTACATACTTTCCAATTAACCTGTGCATTATATGCCAGCCTGACTAGCTATGATATTATAAATAAGTTCTTACATGTTGATTTATTATCTGTTTGTACATACTGTTTTAAAGACTTAAACAGTGTCCTTTTATATTTCCAACTATGTATGTTTGTGAAGAAAGATTAAAAAGCAAACTATCTCAGATTCAGCTGATCTGCAAATGATGTCATTGGAATGGTTGCTATGTGTTACTGTCAGAAGCTGAAAGACAGGAAGGAACTTTTGGTAAACAGCTGTTGGTTGATTTTCAAAATATGAAATGAAAATTACAACTGGAACAGTTGTGGCAATTAGGCTAGTCTATAAAAGAGCCTTCTGAAGACTGTTAACAGTCAGCTGTCAGTTACAGTTGTCAGTTGTCAGTTAACAGGCAGTTATGACTTGTTCACAGATGTACTGTGCAGTGGATACCCAAAAGGACTCAGCAAGTACTGTAAGCCTGCCTTTGCTCTGTTGTGGTAATTTAGTTTAGATCAGGGACAGTATTCTTTAGTCAGATAGGGAAATTATAAGTAATCAGATCAGTTAGATTTTTTTCTAAATGTTAGATTTCTATCCTTCAGTATTGATTTAATCTTCCTGATGATTAAATTCTGTTTATTTATTGGAAAGTACTGTTGTATATTTTTAATTATTTATTAAATATTTTTATTAACTTGCATTGTGGCTGGTCAATCAGTGTTTTTTTAGTGATTTGAGAGTGCTTATACTTGCCATGGCAACTTGCTGGGCCCCTCCGAAAGCCTGACTGCTTAGGTTATTTGTTACTATTTGTTTTAATATCTCAGCAGATGATCTCAGTAATATCCATATGTTATACACACACATTTTCAATTAGAACAGCATCTGGAATCCCTGACATATTTAGTGCCCTTTAAACCTAGGGTTATTTTACAAGTCAGAGACCAGTGGAATATGACAGCACATTCACACTGTTGCATATTGCTGCTAGCATGTGATGTACAACAGCAGGCAACAAAGCAGCCTGACAGGTTGCAATGCCACCATATAGCTCTGTGTAAAAATATTTCATGGCTGGATTGTGCTTGAGTGTGAATACAACTATGATATGATTGCGTATTACCTGGAGAATCCACATCTGACCCCATTGCTGTTTTAGGACCTCTAGGGGCATGGGTTAACATTCAAAATATACATGTGCCTGCCAGAGTCAGTTACCCACCTACACATGCACAATGTCCTTTGTGGCTACTCATGAAGGTGCCCAAGGAAATACAAGCCTTTCAGTGCAAACTTGATCAAGTGTGTAGTGTAAAAATATGCAATTCAGAGTCATTAACCAAGAATTGTCTCACTAGGATAATTGTTACACTAAAAGCTTTGAAACTGTGATGTATAAAACCATGGCCATCCTTGTGCTCATTTTACTGTGGAAGTTGTAACACACTGTAAAGGAAGCGCAGTTAAAGTGATGTACTTATAGATCTTTACAACTTCTACTGTTGAGAAAAATGTTCAGGGGATACTGTCTGCACATGGGAAACTGATATGGTATGTCTACTACTGCTCCACTGTTATTTTTAGAGTGTTGTTTGACAGAACCCATGAGGTAAGAGTTACAGGAGCCACTTCTGAAAGGAAAGAATTGCCAGTAGGGTACCATACGGCTGAGTTTTAGGCCCTTCCTTGTTTGACATTTATTTTTCAGACCTTCATGTCTCTCTTTCATGCACTCTTGACCTAAGGTTAACTAAGTTTGTAGACAATTGTAAATTGGGTGTAGTTATTTTATCTTCTACTGACTCACAATTACTCCAACATGGGTAACACCACATAAACAAATGGTATAAGGACAATGATCTCAAATTAAATGCAAAAAATGCAGCATAGTTAATTTTGGTGATCAAACCAGTTTTACATACCATATAGGTAATGCACTCATCATATCAGACATTGCTGCAAAGGATTTAGGCGCTCCTGGTTTTTTTTTCTTTTTTTTTACAAGAAACATTTTTATTGAAATATCATTTATAACATAGGCAATCATACATTCATATACATGAAAACAAATCATATTGGTACATTTTAAATGAAATGAAAATGAAAATGTTTCATTATATATCACATATAATCTATGAAGTTATTATCAGTTAAACATTTAATAGCTCATTCAATTCCTTCTTTCCCTTAAACCTCATTCCTCCTCCAAAACATTGTTCTGCAGGTGTTGTTCCCACAATTCCTATTTTTTCTATGTAATTTGCTCCTTCCCTTTTCTAAGGAGCCCACTTCCATTTCGTTTTCTCTGTTGCTATATTCACTACTTCTAGTATAGTTGGTTGAGATTTTGATTTCCATTTTACAGTAATTGCTTTTTTGAAAGCCACCCAAATTAATATCATCAAGGCCTTACTATGTCTAGGCAATTCCAGTTCTGTATCACAGCTCAAAAAACGATTTTCATATTTACACTAATTTGCTCACCTAGTATTTCTGACAAAGTAGTCAGCAGGGAATTTTTAAAGTCTGCCAATTTATTACACTCCCAAAATATATTTTTCTAGTTACCTCTTTGTTCCCCATCACACTACCAATATTTACAATCTACATGAGGAAAAATTCTTTGGAATTTGCTTGGGGCAGAAAAATAAGTAACCATTTGAAATGTTGGGACCTGCTAGAGAGAGTCCCAAAATATGGAGACTGAATGGTAGAAAGAAAGGATTTACAAATACTAAGCCTGAGATGGCATTTCACAGAATATTTCCTTTCCTCCTTGGTATGGTGACCTTGGAGGTGGTATATATATATATATATATATATATATATATATATATATATATATATATATATATACATACATACATATATATAAGTTTAGGGGTGTGAGGGAGCTTGATTTTCAAAATTCGCTTTCTCCTGTGTTTTTGGTCTTTTTTTTTCTCCAGATTGTTGGTACTTGGCATTTTGAGTGGTAACATTTCAATTAGGAGCCACAAAAACACATATACAAACACTTCCAGACAAAGATCCTAAATCTTCTAGATTTTATTGCATATTTGGGAGCCGTACATATATCCTCCCATTGTTTCTTTGTGAATTGCTTATCCAGTCTCTCTTCTCAATCCTTTCTAACCTCCTCTTATTGATTCCTATAGTTTAAGCACTCCTGCTGATACTTTTTTACCTTTTTGCTTGCTTCTATTTCTACACTTTGCTAATTATTCAGTTTAAAGAGATATTATTTTTCTTCTGTGAGTCAGGCCAATTTTGTTCCTCCTTCACTTCTTGTCTTTTTTTTCCACACCATAATTTTTTTTGCTCCACCTATCTTTAATCTATCTTACATTATTTTTCTTCTACTTTCACTTACTTATGTGTCTTAAAGTCCAACTCACCCTTTTAAAATCCCACCCTTGCTGTATTTAAATTTATTTTATATCCCACAAATTTTTTAAGTATACCTTATACCTAGTAACTCTTAAAACCAAACTTTCAGTAATTCTTTTTAAACTAGTAACAATTGCACTTTTAAACCTTTAGTTCTCTTTCTAACTGTAAAACTATTTAACTGTTAACTCTAGTCTAACTAACCAAGATCTAACGCACTCTACTTTACCTGCAGTAGACTTTCCCTCAGCACTTCTCACTAGCACTTGTTCCAACTCTACCTGACTTCTATCTGTTAAGCAGATCACTCCCAAACCTCGACCTTGTTTTACCTTGACTTATCTCCTTGACTCGGCTTAATTACAAATAGCACCCCAAAAGGCAAACCACTCTTTCGTGGGTCACCTTAAACCCTCGGACCCTTCTTTAGCCTGATGTTTCAGTGATTCAGCATGTTATAGATCAGTCCTCCCTGTCCAGCCTAACCCCATTGAGATGCTCAACACACATACCGAATAAGGCTGAGTCCCTCAACACATTGAGTCAAACAACAAATTCTCTCTCTCATGTAACAACACACACCTCCAACAGGAAGCACAAAACTACCACCACATTGAGACAGGCTTCTCAACAACCACAAGGACAAGCTCTCTCAACAAAGGGAACACACTACGCACAAGCTATAAGGAGGAGACCAATCAAACACCAAAACAAACCACTAGTACACAGCAAACACACAAACACAAACATATACACACAATCAAAATCCACCAAACACACATCCATATACAAAAGTCAGACAAAACAACACACACAGGCCAAACACAAACCAAAATACCATCAGAACACAACACCAGAGACACCAAGAACAAACACCAGACAGTCAAACACTCACAGCCCAGGACTCAAACAAGGTGACACACAAGGCCACACACACGCAGACCCACAGGTCAACTGGTCCAGTGGAGCTGCACAGTGGGGCTGACTATGGGCGCCAGCAGTCGGAGTAAGTGCAAGAGAGTAACACTGTCTCCAACAAGCGCTAGAACACTAGACTCTCAGCAGCACGTACAAATATGACTCAGTTATTGTCTGGCAGGTTCCCTTGACTGACTGCTGAGAGCCTGATGCCACACTACAGATTATGACATGCAGGCAGGTATGATGATGACCTGAGCCAAGCACTACACCCATCTGGGATGATGTGAGACAAAATGATGCCACAATGCAGAGATAAGATAATTGGCTTAAACTCGCTGCTTGGTGCGTGCTTGGATTGCCTGGTCTTCCTGGGATGACATGCCAGGCCGGCACTCTCGCGGCCGCGCTGCCAAACCTCACCAACCCGCAGGAAGTCTTTGGCAAAACTAAGGAGGCTCTAAAGGGTAAGGCGTTCCAAGGCCTCAACCTAACAATCAAAGACCTGCCTTTTCAAAAAGAGGAAAAAAACAGGAAATGGAAAAAACTATCAGAAATGAAACTAAAAAGGCACCAGAGAGCTCAGGAAGGCTCAGTATGGAGAACATCGCTTGTCTCTGCAGATGTCCCACCGCAGTCAAGGCCGGTGACCCCCAAGGTATCCTATCAGGTTTCACTATCCCCAATGCTCCCCCACCCAATCAACCGACAGGCATCCAGGAGACCGGTAGGAGACAATCAACACCACCATCCAAGAAGAAAGACACCAAAAGACAAACACACATCCATACCACCATATTTAGACAGCCAACCTGCAAAACCCACAGTGCTTACCCATAAACATTACAGGCAGCAGCCACCACAAAACCAGCTCACCAAATGGAAAATACTAAAACCTACCTAATAACCCTAAAGGACAATACTCCTACTACTCACCCCTAAACACCACCTATCCCAATTCTCTAAACACTACTTTACGTCAAAACACAACTAGCCCAAAACCAAAGGGAGAACACAAACTCAATGGAACAACCCGAACCCATCACCAAACAAACACCAGGACCTCAAATACTGTGGAATCTTATCATCATCATCCCAAACAATCACATCAACAACACCAAGTATACCCTCAACAGATCAGATCACAACTAATCTAAAAGGACGCCATCCACCCACCCCACCCTCCCAGGGCAAACAAAGAAGACTCCAGTAAGACGGTCTCCACTACTTCTCACACAAAAGACCACTTACAGCCCCCTTTAAGGAAAACCGAACTGCCTGAAAACATAAGTCAAGTCGCCTCAACACAAACAAATGCTTCTACCTACCACAAGAATCCCAAGCAACAAAGGCAAGCCCAAGCAAAGCAAAAACAAACAAAACAAAAGCAGGCAATCCCAAACAAGGGACCCCAGCCATAAACAAAAGCTAAAACAACAATAGAGCAAAACTAAAACAGTAAGAAGCAAAATCTAAAAAAGGTAAAACACTCAACTCAATAAAAATCAAAAAAAAAAAAGAGAATCAGAAATCAAGCCATCTAAAGAAATGAGAGAAAATCAGCAAAAGACTTTAAGACAATCATAAAGGGGGAGGAAAACTCCAGAAAGGAAACCTGGGAGAGTATGTCCAGAATGATGTGAAGATTACTGATCCCAATGACGAGATTACTGATCCTACAGACATTGCCAACATACTGGCTGATGGCTCCAGTGCCCACAAACTCCTCCCCCAAAAGGAGAGATATCTATACAGCCCCTCAAAACCCCCACCAAACAAACTGTCCATGGTAAACTGCTCCAGTGCTCTCTGCAAAGTGTCCATGGCCCTGTGTCCAGATAACTCTGTGACTAATGTGCTCCACAGCTAGGCCGAGGCGCTCAAACCTGCAGCTATGACAGCTGTTTACTCACCCATGGACCCCATATCATGTACCCAGGGAGGGCATGTCTGCAACTTCCCCCCCAGGCGGTGCCACGCCACCTCCCTGCCAATTACTGCCATTACATCATAACCCTCATAAATCAGCAAAGCCATAAAGACGCATGATGGATCATCCATGAAATGGATGGATAAAGGCAGGTTTGATTTGCAATCCATGCTTGGTTTACTTTTGTCAGATTGCTAACAGTTCATGAAACAAAGGCATGAGACTTTTTCTAACCATTGCTGCAGTCCCAAGATGAGGGAAAGGCAGTCCATACAGCCCTACCGCGAAACCACTGGCCTTCACCTTTAAACCCCCACACCCCATCAAGAAAACTCATCAGCAAACTGGCTAAAATACACCAACCCACAGGGTCAGAGTTGCTGGCACCATGTCAGGCACCAAAGCCTGTCACACCTGGCACACCACAGGTACAGCTAGCGCTCTCACCATGTCCACTGTTTGGTTCTCTACTTGCACTTTCCCATTGTTTGGCATCTACTCAAGCAAAGTACAACACAACACAGGAACAGGATGGGTGCGAAAACCAAAGCAGATGAATGAAAACAGGCGTGGTACAATATAAGTCTGACAGAACAGAAGAACAGAAGGGTCTCAGAGCCACGGCCTCCAGTTATCAAAGTAAAATGCCAAAAATAAAAATGTGGGAAAAATAAAGTTCGGGAAAACAAGGCATACAGGTTAATCAAAAAAGGTTATAGTGAGGATAGAGGGACAGAGTAGGATAATTGGACCCTAGGTAGTCAAGTGTGGTACACGTCATCACTATGTTCATGTAAGGAAGTTAGTTAGGAAGACCTTCTACATTGCCCACCTTATCATGAAGGGATTCTTCCAAAGGGAGGTCATAGTCTCCCCATACTCATCACTCATCAGACCAATGATTGAACAGAATACCCCTGAATAATGTATCGACCCGACATGCAGCAGAGCAGGAGGAGAGGACAAAAGTTCCTCACCAAAAAAATAATAAAGGTCCAAACATCTGTCCTATGCTGCCCGACTGAAAGAAACTCCAGCTCAATCGCAGTCGCCATCGGCTGCTCAGAGGTGACCTTTGCCTAACATACACACATGTCAAAAAAGATAGATTTGATGAATAAAAACCTCAAAAAAAAAGAGCCATCCACTAGGAGAAGGCAGGGGAAGGAGACCTCGACCTCGACACGGCTATTAGGAGGGCTGGAGGGAGGGATTCATCACCAAAGACTCCCTATGCTGTGAAATAAAATCCGGTATATGTGAGGCAGACAGCGGCCCTTGGCCTTGTTCAAGAGAAATCTTGACCAATGGATGGGAGGATAGATCCCAGGATTACCCTCATGTCACTGCTCAACAGAGGCACAGAGGCATAATAAAATAATATGTTAGTAGTTCCATACTAAGGGGTGGCTTAAAAACAAAACTACTAGCTAGGCTTGTAAATGCCCTCGGGCAGATAGCCTAGTATGAACCTATGAACCTATGAACCTATCATTTGACTATCAGGTCTCCACAGTAGTTCAGAAAGCCTTTCATTTATCTCATCTAATTTCCAAATATATCTCCACTGGATCCAAGTAAGCATTATTCCCTCTTTACTTGTATGTTATTAGATCTATTATTAAATATAATGCACCTTTTGACACATATTTGTCTAAACATTTCACACAATTTGAGAGACCTAATGGATTCATAAAAAAAAAAACAATGTGCTCCCCTGTATCAATAATGGCTTTAAAAGCTGGTAGATGCTTCATTGTGGCAGATGCATGACAACTTCTTATAGCCACTGTATGCCTATCAGGAAATGATTGAAAGTAAACTATTGAAACTTTGACATCCCTCCTCTGAGCCAGTAATCAAGGAGCTTCAATCCTCACCACTGACACCAGTGGGGAACGTTAATTTGAAACGAAGATAGATGCACACAGTAATTTCAGATGCAGCTCTCTGCACCAAGCACAATTTCCCTTAAGAGCACACAAGGAGCACACCCAGTCTTGGGGCTGGACTTCCTCCTTCAAGCCCCAAATGAGACTTCACCTTTCTCTCTGCAGAAACCAGTGCTCTGTGTCCCTGTTTCAAGTAGCTGATACACACGTTTTTTAAGATTTGATTTTCACACACATATATACATCTTTGAAAGGCTGGCACAAATTTACCAGCTATGTCTCCTCTGCCCAGACTATAAGGTAGATTCACTGCCACCAGCTAGCTACTTTAAGGCTCTTACCAGATTATCCAATTACTCTTAGAAAATTAATACTTATACAAATGGGAGTATTAACCAAGCTACAAGACTTTTAGGAGCATGAAGCCAATTGTGCCACCAAATAAATGACGTTCTTTCAAAGGTTAAACTATTTTCTACAATGGAATGTATAGATATAGTTAATAATAAATAAGAAAATAGAAGCATGAAAATACTGAATATCTATTTCTAACAAACACCAGAGTTTCATTCACAGGAAATATAAAAAAAAACACAGATGGAAAGCCTCAGACAGATACATAAAAATATTTTTAGCTAATCTCACTATTTTCCTAACTGACTTAATAATTAGAATTCCACGGTTACTTACTAAACCCAGGCAATATGAAATGGATGGGTGTCTTGTTGTTAGTTCCAGTAACAGAGTGCTGAGTGTTGCTATCACATCTCTCACTAATATCTAAAATAATTTCAGTGGTGGCTATGGAATGATATCACATCTGGTCATCTGACTCTGTGGTTCACACACTACTCCTACCCACTTGACTAGAAGCTGAACCAGAATCTAGCACAGATGTGTCACAACACACACCTAGAGTTTTGCTAAGGCATCTGGAGACTGTAAAATAATTCCAGTACTTTCATCCTTTTTGTAGAGACTAACCAGCCATTCTCCGGAGCCCCAGGGTAGCAATTAGTTCACCACTAAGGACAATAAGAGCAGGATACCAGAGAAGACATTGCATCTTTGGCTGTATGCGGGCCTGTGAAATAAAATATTTATGGCCTAAACTGAGTAATTTAGTTTCAAGTTACTTTTTTCTAAATGTTAGTTTTACAGAGCTTAACCCTTCCCTTCCAGTATTCTCTGTTAAAATATATACATTTCCTCAGTTACAACAGTCTGATATAAATGTGTATTTCTTTTATGTCCAGCAGGACTCACTGTTGATACATTTATAACACAAAGCAGCTTTACAAATACATCTCAAAATCCTGAACTGCTGTTGTTTTTTTAGTACCAGATGCAGATTAAGCTACATGAAGCAGGCTTTAGATTGTACACCATTAATATAACATTAAGGGTCTATATCATGAAATCGAAAGACGTAAATGTTGATTACGTAATGGTCGCGACCTACTTGTCGAAATACCTAAACGTTGAACAATGTAAACATCGACAATCAAAATGTCGAATGATTTTGTTTGGCCCAGCAAATAACACCCAGTGTGATAACGCCAAGAACGTAATATAAAACGCACTCCACTACAGCGCAACACGTCACTCAACTTACACTTCCAATAACACTTACAGCTAGACTTAAATATGCAATATATCTCCTAGTGCACATAAACTGAAATAAAGAGTATATCCCCTACTAACAAAACTATACCTGAAGTAAACAAAGATATGTGAAGGTTGCACGAAAACTCCAAACTACATGAACGTTGCATACTATCTACAGTCCATAGTATGTCACGTTATACCTTTAACAACATAGCAACAACTCTTAGGAACTGGGCAGTAGTATACTCATGCCTATTACAAAGGACAGATTTCAAACGTCCCTCGCGTTCCATAGTCTTCCTTTTCTTGGGTGACATGGCACATGCAGACAGAAGCTGTAAACTCATACTAAAACAGAGAGCACACAGGGTATATTACCTATCACACTGGGTCCTGTCTTGTTAGCGTTAGCCATAGCTGCTACCGGTATAACAGGTATGCACGCCAAACTAGTCTACATACTAATATTTATACAATCCCTTATATTTTAATACTTTACACCATGATATTTCCACATTATCAAAGATATCTTCATTAATCTACATTAAAATCTTTCTATAATGTAATTCAAGCATAATATCCACATATAATAATTTACATATACTGAGTAATTTATGAGTGACATTTCACGTCGTTTACATGAAATGGCCAAGTAAAACATTTCGGTATTTTGTTTTATGATGTTTACTGCTTTCAACATTTAGGTATTTCGACAAGTAGGTGTCAACCTTTACGTATTCGACATTTACGTCTTTTGATTTCATGATACAGACCCTAACATTAATAGGGTGAAGTACATTTTTGGTTTGCAGATGGCTGTACCCTTTGGAGAGCTAATATACAGATCTGCATGTCAGAGATTTTAACAATGTTTAAAAGCTTTGGCAAAATATCAAGCATAGCAGTTAATTGGATAAAAGCAGCTTTGTTTCAACATAATGCCTCAACCTTAGTCCATAAAGTAGTAATTTCAGATTCTGGAGTGGAGTGGACAATTTCCCAAATCTTTTTGGAAATTAAGATTTCTCCAATTATTTAGCCCTGCTGACAGAATGTTTGTAGAGATAATATAAAAGAAATGGTCTTTGGTGAAACATGGATTCCTTGCAAGGAATAGAGCAGCAATTTTATGTTTATTGCCCAAATTTCTGTTTCTAACAAGATACATCCCAGCATTACCGATGCACCCAATAACTTTAAAGTTAGATAAACTTTTTCCTGGTTTTATTTGTTGGAATAAGCATTCTAGGGTGGCTTGAAAGAAATGCACTGTTGATAAAAGATATGCTCATACAACCAAATTGGTGAATTGCATCCAAGTAAGAGCTAACCCTCACCCACTTTGGGTACACCTAGAATGATGGTTGAATGATGGTTGATCATACTGCAGGCTAATTCTCAACTCGTGGAGAAGCAGAAGATTTAGGATTCAGGATGGCGTGAAAATAAACTATATAAACTGCTCTGTCAGTGTAATTTGATCTCCTTTGACCATCATGTAGGAACACAGTAGTTAGGAAACCCTTATGTCTAGTTCAATAATACCTAAGGCATCTCATCCCATTGAAAAGAAGTTATCATCCCTCTGTACTGAGCCCTAATTAGATCAAGTATTGAGCAAAATGCTCCTGTCACCTTGTACATAGAGTGACAAACTTGAATTTAGAAAAGTCTCTAGAGATTTCAAGCTAATAAGATCATTGATCTAAAACTCCTTAACCATCAAGACAAGCGTAAAGCCTTAGACTGCTGCCTAACATATTTCTTTAGGATACAGCTCCTTCTAAGAAGAAAGCTACCCATAGTAGAGAAGGCTTACACACTTAGGAGTACTCAAGAGAACACTATTACAGTTATCCATCCTAAGTTCAAATCTCTGCAGGCAAAAACGCTATCTCAAGATCAGGCCCAACTTACTTTACTTAGAACAATCACAAACCTCACTTAATTGTAGGAAGTTAAAGAATCAGTTGCAAAAGCATTTCACCAGAGAATACATGTACAAACATTTTAGAGACAATGGCTAGAGTTCACTGAACTGTTTATATATATCAAAGTGATACAGCATAGTCTACTCCAAGCTGGTACTTTGCGAACATCTACATAGTGTAAATACCTTAGAGTGACCTGTTTAAATATTGTGCTATGCTGCATTGAATCTACATCAGATTACATACTGAACCTTAATCTAACATACTGATATAAATAAATGATTTGCTGTGATGCTCTGGTTCTTAACTCTGCCGTATACCATACAATACTATAATTTTGTATTCTGCAATATTGTTGTAGAATATTGATGCTCTCTGAGCCCTGATCATGGCTGATAAAGGTCAGTAGACTGTTCTACCTACCTGGTTATTAAATAGTAAATATTTAAGCAACTAGGCTAGTGAGGAGATTTATATCTTGCCTTCAATGCTATCAGAATCTCTATTCTATTGTATCTCTTGTACCTCCATAAGACATACAGCTTTACAAACACCCAAACAAAGGATCTAAACTTCCACCAACACATAAACACATTTGATGGGCAGGTTTCTTACTCAGTTACTACCCCATCTCTGGAGCAAATTGCCTTAGCATGTTTAACAGAGAGGCAACCTTATGTCTTTTAAGAAGAACCCATATGACTGGATTGATGTCCATAAATTCTTCCCTGGCCTGATGTGTCTGCCTCCTGGAATAGTGGGAGAAAAATCTTGATGGTGGGTATCAGCAAGTTACAAATGGTCTCTTGACTTCCTTGCCTTGTAATTCCTCATCCTAAGATCCTAAGATACTATAAACAGGAATAGCTGTTATTTGCGATCTATGCCATAAAGTGTTCTAATCTACATTGTCAAAAGCTTTATTAAAGTAAATGATAAGAACGGTGTAAGGTTTCTTAATATTGTCGACCCAGTGTTGTACATCTAGCCTAATAGAATTAGGTCTGGACCCTGTAATATAATTTTGTTGTTTTTTTCTGTTAAGTAGATCATATAACTAACTGCTCAACCTTCATGTTAATATCTTCTCATATGCTTGGTATAAAAGAGCGATAAGTCCATATATTTAGCTGCTAATTCCTTATCATTCCCAGACTTTGCAATAAACATTGCTTCTATTAACCTTGAAAACCTTATAATTATTCTATCTCTTTCTCTTTTTGGTATGGATTAAGCAGTAGTATGCTAATATCTTTTGGAAAAAAATATTCCAAATATTTGCTGTGATTATGTTTGGGCCTGGGACTTTACCAGCAATCAATAAGTTGATTGCTGTGTAGATTTAAGCTATAAGATCTTTGAGTTTGTCACTGGCTTGTTCCTTAAATTACTTAAGACTGCCTGCTGAAGGAAAGAAGTTATATACATTTCCTTTAGTTTCTTTGATAAAGATGCTGTTTTTCTGAGCTCGTTATTAAGTATTATCATTTATTATAGTTGGGTCTAATGTTATTTCTCCATTTTTCTTTTTGATGCATAAGGAATATAATTCTTCACTAATTTCTTTTAACTTTTAGGCTAAGATTTCAATGGATATTATCCCCCTAGCCCAAAGGAAGGAACTGATTCAATCCAGTTCCCCCTGAATGTTGTCAAAGTAAAAGTTTTAGTTTGATTTTTATGTTATTTTATTCGATTTAGCATCTCTTTTTTTATATTTCCTCTTTTTGTATATTTTTTGAGTGTGAGATCTAAACCTGTCCTGTTATTAGTACACTTAAATTTCAGTAGTTCTATTTTCGGTACTTTACAATAGAGTGTTTCTTCAAATCACTTTTAAAAAATTCCCACTTGGTAAAGCATGATACATTCTGATGCTGTTATACATTTCATTATTGATGCAGGCAGGCTCCCAAAAGATGAACAGGGTTGGATTTTTTTTTTAGGTTAGTTGAGTTATGTTTCCATCTATTTGCTTTTTTATGCAAGGATTGTTTCCCTAAGCTCAAAAATATTGCACTGTGACTTGATAAATATGCAGGATATACTGTTGCATCTACTACTTTGATGCTATACCTCATGCCAGAGCCATAAGTGAACTCAATGTGTTACCTGAGTACTGGTTGTAACAAAGGTGCACTCCAAATGCCATGTCAGCCCATTTATTCTATTCCTGTTTAAATCAAGTCTAATATAATAAATAATCTTTTTTCACCTTATGGTATTCAATCACTGCCTGAGTATAATTCTTCAAATTACACAACAGTCAGATTTCTTTTGAGGTCTAACTTTTTCCAAGGTGTGTAAAGGCCATTGTAATTATCAAGTTAGAAACAGCTTTGACGCAAATATGACAACATGACAATCCACCTACCACTATTTCCTTTCAATCTTTCTACTTTGTATCCAACCCAGAAAGAAATGTAATAGTCTAATGACCCTTCTGTTTGATGATGTTGAACAACATGTTTTCCCAACCCTTTCCATTTACCAAAAAACTGTTTTCATTCCCATCCTAACTTTATTTCTTGCAAAAATATCACCTGAGCTTGACTCTCTTATTGGTACTGGAAAACTGCTAACATTCCACGAAAAATAACTTGATGTCATAAATAGGTGTTTTAATTATAGTAGCAATATCATTAATTACCACAGATATACATCCAGTGGACAAGTTGCTTGGCTGGAACCTCCAGCACTGCTTTTTCTCCCATACAACATATAACTAATTCAAACAAGGGGTAACTAAAAAAAAAATACAAAAAAATAAATAAATAAACAAGAAAAATACAAATAAACAGTAAAAACTATAGCTATAAAACATGATCATAAAACTTTTAATAACTTTGTCGATGCATCACAATTTAAATAATACATTGTATAATATCAATTTATACTTCAAAATAGAGTAATGATCAGAAAATATGTTACTGAGAAAGGCAAATGGGCAGAGCCATATCCTTCCTTGAAAGGAGCTTCCTCCTCCCACTGTTTAAGATAGCCTTTGCCATCCTCCCAGGTAACTCAACAGACTATTTTATCTTATTCAAATTAAAATCATCATAAATTAAATAACCCTAAAAGTTAACCATTTTTTCTACAAATGCAGAGTAAAAAAAGAAGGAAAGATAGTACCACAGTCTTAGTAAGTTCACATTTTGTTATGCAGAGAATGATATCTGATATTAAAGTTGCTTTCAGAAGTTTTTGTTGGACTTGTGCAACTTATTTGCATGCTGACATGCAACAACCAAAAAAATTCTCTAAGTCAACATGGTAGTCATTGGAAGTGTTGGAACCCACTAGAGCGAGTTTCAAAACACAGAGACTAAATTGCCAAAAAAATGGACTTACATATACTATGTCTGAGATTTTGATTTCCTGGAATATTCCCTTTTCAACAAGATATGGAAATCTTGGAATTAGCATATATACAAGTTCAGGGTGTGTGTGGGGTTTGTCTTCTGTAAAAAAAAAAGTTGAAAAGAGAAAAGAAATGTTCAAGACTTGGTCATCTCTGGTAGTATCAGTCTTTTTTTCTGCATGTCGGCACTCAGTATTTCAAATGCCAGCATTTCAATAGGGAGCCCTATAACATGCATAGGTCTCAAGCTTCTATGTCTAGAATGTGGAACACTTTATCTCATAATGTAGAACAAATAGCCAGAATGTAGAACACTACCTCTCATAATGTAGAACAAATTGGCAGAATATGGAACACTACCTCTCATAATGGAGAACAAATGGGTAGAATGTGGAACACAACCTCTCATAATGGAGAACAAATGGGCAAAATGTGGAACACTACCTCTCATAATGGAGAACAAATGGGCAGATTGTGAAACCCAACCTCTCATAATGGAGAACAAATGGGCAGAATGTGGAGCACTACCTCTCATAATGTAGAACAAATGGGCAGAATGTTGAACACTACCTCTCATAATGGAGAACAAATGGGCAGATTGTGGAACACTACCTCTCATAATGGAGAACAAATGGGCATAATGTGGAACACTACCTCTCATAATGGAGAACAAATAGGCAGAATGTGGAACACTGCCTCTCATAATGTAGAACAAATGGGCAGAATATGGAACACTACCTCTCATAATGTAGAACAAATGGGCAGAATGTGGAACATTACATCTTATAATGGAGAACAAATGGGTAGAATGTGGAACACTACCTCTCATAATGGAGAACAAATGGGCAGAATGTGGAACACTACCTCTCATAATGGAGAACAAATGGGCAGAATGTGGGGCACTACCTCTCATAATGGAGAACAAATGGGTAGAATGCGGAACACTACCTCTCATAATGGAGAACAAATGGACAGAATGCAGAACACTACCTCTCATAATGGAGAACAAATGGGCAGAATGTGGACACTACATCTTATAATGTATAACAAATGGGCAGAATGTGGAACACTACCTCTCATAATGGAGAACAAATGGTCAGAACGTGGAACACTACCTGTCATAATGGAGAACAAATGGTCAGAATGTGGAACACTGCCACTCATAATGTAGAACAAATGGGCAGAATATGGAACACTACCTCTCATAATGTAGAACAAATGGGCAGAATGTGGAACATTACATCTTATAATGGAGAACAAATGGGTAGAATGTGGAACACTACCTCTCATAATGGAGAACAAATGGGCAGAATGTGGAACACTACCTCTCATAATGGAGAACAAATGGGCAGAATGTGGGGCACTACCTCTCATAATGGAGAACAAATGGGTAGAATGCGGAACACTACCTCTCATAATGGAGAACAAATGGACAGAATGCAGAACACTACCTCTCATAATGGAGAACAAATGGGCAGAATGTGGACACTACATCTTATAATGTAGAACAAATGGGCAGAATGTGGACACTACATCTTATAATGTAGAACAAATGGGCAGAATGTGGAACACTACCTCTCTTAATGGACAACAAATGGGCAGAATGCGGAGCACTACATCTTATAATGTAGAACAATGGGTAGAATGTGGAACTCTACCTCTCATAATGGAGAACAAATTGGTAGAATGTGGAACACTACCTCTCATAATGGAGAACAAATGGGCAGAATGTGGAACACTTCCTCTCATAATGGAGAACAAATGGTTAGAATGTGGAACACAACCTCTCATAATGGAGAACAAATGGGTAGAATGTGGAACACTACTTCTCATAATGTAGAACAAATGGGTAGAATGTGGAGCACTACCTCTCATAATGGAGAGCAAATGGGCAGAATCTGGAACACTACCTCTCATAATGGAGAACAAATGGGCAGAATGTGGAACATTACATCTTATAATGGAGAACAAATTTGGAACACTACCTCTCATATTGTAGAACAAATGGGCAGAATGCGGAACACTACCTCTCATAATGGAGAACAAATGGGCAGAATGTGGAATGCCCAGCATCCTCAACAGCAAACTAATAACTTCATTTGATGATTAAAATGTGTTACTTTATACTTAGAAAAATGTGTTACTTGCCACGGATGTTGGTTAAAACATTCACAGCACAGAATGCATGTTAAAACTCAAAGTGAGATACATTCCACTTGAGAGAGTTGATGACATATTGTAAGAGTATATACGTGGGTGAGAGTATAGATGTTTATGGATAAATTTGCACTCCTTCCTATTTTCTGTTCACATCTACACTCCTTATATAAATACAGCTTTGTTGGCTGTCCAGAAACAGAGCATTGATTTTGCTTATATGATGTGTATGCATGCCCATGTATGTCTTCAGATGGATCTAATTATTTTTTGCATCTATTATCATGGTTGTAGCATTTCAATTCTCTTAGCTGCCTTTCTTCTTTTTAGGTATTGTTCCCCAGTGGTATTTATCAGAATGTATCATAGTGCATACTAAGCTATATTTTTGTTACAATACTGTACTTGGAAAAATATTGTTTCTTTACATTTGCTCTAACTTTGGATGCTTATAGACCTGGGTATGGCTGAAAAGGATTTTGTAATCAGTCCACACAACTTGTTAATAAAACAAACAAACAAAAAGCAAGCTAGTAAATAAATACTTACACTGACTTGGAAATTCAGTTATTTAAAGACATTAACAAGAATAGATGGACTCAGTAAGGAAAGAAATTAATTCTGCCTTTGTTTTTCTTTTAAGGAAGTCATAAATTATGTCCAGGGTTTAATGTTTATAGTCAACAAAGTAAAAAAGTTATCAACTAACTAAGAAAATACATCCTTGACAGGATGGAGGAATCACATCTAGGAATAGCAAAGATCAAAGAAATGACACGAGATAGAAGGTATTGACCAAGAATGGCATCTTACATAATTAAGTATTGTAATGTTTTGCCATTCACAATACAAAAGTCTAGAATTAAGAAGATTTTTGGATGAGTAAGATTTCATATGTATAATGTGCATCCCACTCTTGCTCTGAGAGTGTTGATGGAAAAGTACAGAGAAGGTCAGAAGGAGATGCATTGTGTCTTTGTGGACATAGAGAAAGCATATGACAGGGTACCTAGAGAGGAGTTGTGGTATTGTATGAGGAAGTTGGGAGTGTCAGAGAAGTATGTAAGAGTGGTACAGGATATGTACGAGGGTTGTGTGACATTGGTGAGGACTGCAGTGGGAGTGACAGATACGTTTAAGGTGGAGGTGGGATTACATCAAGGATCAGTTCTGAGCCCTTTCTAATTTGCAATGGTGATGGACAGGTTGACAGACAAGATCAGACAGGAGTCCCCATGGACTATGATGTTTGCAGATGACATTGTGATCTGTAGTGAGAGTAGGGAACAGGTGGAGGAGACCCTGGAGAGGTGGAGATATGCTCTAGAGAGAAGAGGAATGAAGGTCAGCAGGACTAAAACAGAATATATGTGTGTGAATGAGAGGGATGATAGAGGAATGGTGAGGATGCAGGGAGTAGAAGTGGTGAAGGTGGATGAGTTTAAATACTTGGGATCAACAGTTCAGAGTAATGGTATGTGTGGAAGAGAGTTGAAGAAGAGAGTACAGGCAGGATGGAGTGGGTGGATAAGAGTGTCAGGAGTGATTTGTGACAGACGAGTACCGGTAAGAGTGAAAGGGAAGGTCTGCAAAAGGGCAGTGAGACCAGCTATGTTATATGGGTTGGAGACAGTGGCAATGACAAAAAGGCAGAAGTCAGAGCTGGATGTGGCAGAGTTAAAGATGTTAAGATTTACACTGGGTGTGACAAGGGTGGACAGGATTAGGAATAAGTATATTAGGGGGACAGCCCAGGTTGGAAGGTTTGGAGACAAAGCCAGAGAGGCAAGATTACATTGGTTTGGACATGTGCTGAGGAGGGATGCTGGGTAAATTGGGAAAAGGATGCTAAGGATGAAGCTGCCAGATAACAGGAAATAAGGAAGGTCTAAGATAAGGTTTATGGATGTGGGGAGAGGACATGCATAAGCCTGACTAGCTTAGTCTGCAGGGCTATGGAGAGGATCATCATGGAGCTCATAAACAAAGATATTGGGGACCTACAGACACTAGATCCTACCCAGTTCGGCTTTATCAAGGGCAGATCCTGCCTTTTGAACCTGGTTGACTTCTTCGAAACAGTCACCAAAGCCATAGATGAAGGGAAGGTAGTCCACACAGCCTATCTGGACCTTGCAAAGGCATTTGACACAATACCCCTCTCGGGCATCATAGATAAGCTATCCAGCTTAAATATAAACCCCTATGTCACAAGATGGGTCGCAAACTGGCTCAAAGACAGAACCCACAGAGTGAGAGTTGCTGGAGCCATGTCAGACTCAAAACTGGTCACAAGTGGCATCCCACAGGGTTCTGTCCTGGGACCACTCTTGTTCGGTATATACTTTTCCGAGGTACAGGCAAATGTGGGAGGACTATGGCTCACCAAGTTCGCAGACGACTGCAAACTGGGCGCCATAATTGACTCACCAGCTGACACAAACATCCTTCAAAAAGGTCTCACAGAGACAGATAACAGGTGCCAGCTCCATGGTTTGAAGCTAAATGCCAAAAAATGTATAGTCATACCCTTTGGCAAAAACAATGTGCCCACAAATTACCACATAAGCGGAAACCCATTAAGTACAGAGAAAGTTATTAGGGACCTGGGGACCCAAGTTGATAGCAATCTCTCCTTTGAAAACCACATTGCCAAAGTGGTTAGAAAGACCTTCTACACATAGCCCATCTCATCACGAAGGGTTTCACATCTAGATCAAGAGAGGTAATCGTGCCCCTTTATTCATCCCTCATCAGGCCCATCATAGAATACAATGCCCCTTTTGGGATGTACCTTACCCGACACCTGCAGCAATTAGAAAGACCCCAAAAGTATCTCTCCAAGAGGATCAAGGGTCTCAAACAGATGCCATATGCTGCTCGGTTAAAAGAACTCCAGCTCTACTCAGTTGCATACCGCCTACTTCGAGGCGATCTATGCCTGACATACAAAGCTATGTCAAATCCAGAATTAATGGACATGCTTCACCTCAGTAAATCTAAATCCCTTAGAGCCACACACTCGAGGGACTTGAACCTCAGCACAGAAATAAATAGAACTTGCTGGAGGGACAAGTTCGTAACCCAGAGGCTCCCTTCGCTCTGGAATAGAATTCCAGTTCATGTGAGGCAGAGCACCTCACTGAATCTCTTCAAGAAGAATCTCGATAGGTGGATGGGGGATCATAGGTTTGTCCCAGGGATTACTCCCGTGTCACTATTAGACAGAGGCACAGTAAACTAAACCTTAAAAAGGGCACAGTATACTCAAATCAAGGGGTGGCGTAAGCCATACAGAATCGGGCTAGGCTTATAATTGCCCCAGGGCAGATAGCCTAGTATGAACCTATGAGCCTATGAACCTATGCAGGTGGTTGGTGTGACAGAGCAAGATGCAGAGAACAGGAAGAAATGGAAACAGATGATCCGCTATGGCAACCCCTAACGGGAGCAGCCGAAAGAAGAAGAAGAAGAAGAATGTCCAACCCACACTAATAACTGAAAATTAATGGGCAATTGCAGATAAATGCCCAGACTGTGAAAACTATTATTTATTTATTTATTTGCTTATGTGTTTATTTATTTAGTTAGTTAGTTATTTACATTTGATAACTGGGTAGTGTCTGACTGTGCAAATAGCCTGTTTTCAGAGGAGACCTGGGAAGAAAAGCTCCCATGTAAAGTTACAAAAGTTAAAGTAATAATACATGATACAGTAAGTAAGGTTACAAAAAATGTTAAAACATAATACATAGTACAACATAGATGATAAGAACAAAGGTCAACATGTACACATAACTGCAATAGAGATAATAAATCAACAACTCAAGTTAATTTTTTTTAAGTAATATACATGAGATGAAAGAGTAATATTGCAGAGAGCAAAAAGTGAGAGGAGACTAAGAGCAGTCAGAGAGCAGGGTAGGAATTAACATAGCCAGAGGAAGTGCAGGAGCATAATCAGTGATTTGAGAAATATTCTGTTAGGAGCTGTTTGAAGTTGTGAATATCAGGAATGGATAGATGGTGCTTGGATAGAGAATTCCAAGATTTGGCTACTGAGTGGCTGTATAATGAATCACCATGAAAGTTATAGGTTTTGACAATTTTGAGCAATATTTTATCTGCGGACCTGAGTGAGGTGAGGTGAGATTAATATAGGACTGAATGAGGTCGGATAGGGCTGGACAGTCTGGTTTATGGATAACAGAGTGGGCTACTGTTAGCTGGTTAAGGGTGAGTAAGTTTGGGAGTTCAATCCAATTTAGTTGTTGTAGGGCAATGCAATGGTGAGATTTATGGGGAAGGTTAGTGGCAAATTTAGTTATTTTATTATAACAAGATTTGAGGTTATTTAAGTCTGATTTATGAAGGTTTGTGAAGACTTGAGAGCAGTAGAGAAGGGCGGATAGGAGGTGAGTCCTGGCTGTAGCTATTCTGGCATGAATAGATAGATATGGTTTAACCCTATACATAGCAACAAGTTTTATATAGACTTTTTTGATTGTTAATGCAATATGTCTGTCAAATTGTGGGCTGCAGTCTAGGGTAACACTGAGGAATTTTGTTTGTTCTACGGGTTCAATTGTTGTACCATTGGAGGCGAAGATAGAGAGATGTGTTTGTTCATTTTTTTTTTTTTTTTGGTGGATTTGGAAAATATCATAAGTTTAGTTTTGTTAGGGTTTAAAATGAGTTGGTGGACTGATTGGTATTTGTAAATGTTATGAAGGGCAGTTTGAGTCTCTTGTTAGAGTTCATTTAAGGTGTGGGCGGAGCAGATAAGGGAAGCATCGTCCGCATATTGAATGATGGAGGCAGGTGTAGCTGCGGTATAAAGATCAGTAGTAAAAATAATAAAGAGAAGGGAGCACTGCATAGAGGCTTGTGGGACACCAACAGTGATGGGTAGAAGGGGTGAAAGTTTATTATCCCAGTTATT